>NC_092379.1:48737756-48940950 GCF_030028105.1 Mobula birostris
AGCGGCAGGATGTATCAGAGGCTTTGGGCACGGAGTTGAATTGAGCGAAAATGGACACTCAGAGCTTTGCGATTCAGTGACGATTTGACTATTTGAAAACACCAGAGTTTCCGCTGCTACCGGAAACCCTCATACAAAATGCTGGAGGAGCTCAGCGGGTCGGATAGCATCTTTGGAGGGGGATAAACAGTCGACATCTTTGCCAAAAAGTCTTAAGACGCTGCCTGACCGAATGAGTTCCTGCAGGATTTTTTTGTGTGTTGCTTCGGGTAATGTTGTTCAGATTATGAGGGGTTCATTGCTACATTCGAAGTTACTTTGCTATTAAAATGGAGATGCAGAGAATTATGATTAAATTGTTATTCAAGGCCTCATGATGTATTTAGTTATTTATTGAGATAGCGTGAAACAGGCGCTTCCGGCTCTTTGAGCCGCACCGCCCAGCAACAACCCAGCACCCAGAAACAACCCCCTACCCAGCACCCAGCAACCCCCAGCAATAACCCCCAACACAACACCCAGCAACCCCCACCCAGCACCTAGCAACAACATCCACTCAGCACCCAGCAAACCCCAGCAACCGCCCCCCCCCCCCATCTAACCATAGCCTAGTCACAGGACAATTTCAAATGCCCAGTTAACCTACGGACTGGCACGTCCACGCGGGCACTGGGAGAATGCATGGACCCCTCACCTCACAGGATGCGGCGGGAATTACACCACACAGCGCTGTGCTGACCACCGTGCCGCCGAGCAGTGGGAATTCGGGTAGGGAATGGGGATTTGAGGAATTGTGTTGGAATTACGTGGGGCTTGGAAAATCTTCAGAAAATCGAACAGTGGTGATCCAGGGAAGTGAAGCAGTATCAAATGGAGATTTGGGGAATTAAGAGGAATTTGGGGAAAGATATTGTGACGCTTGGGGGGGGGGGGGACGTAGTCGGCAGCTCGTCCCTGCATTTCTAATAACCAGTACTGTTTATTGTTCTTGTGTTAAATTGCATTTGTGGCTGCCCCGAGTTCTCTCCCGCGGCCCAGGTAGAGCTTGCCCTCCACGCCTTCGTAAAGCCGCTGCCGCCGGAGCTCCTTCGGCAGCATGTTCGCCTGACGTCGCCGTCATCGCTAGACGAGGCGCGGGCCGAGGCGGAGAGGGCACAAGTAATTTTAGCCCCCCAAAGTGTTCCAGCATCGCCCCCCCTCCACGCAACGAACCCGGGGGTTTGTGTCACCGAGGGTGAGGAAGAAACTGACGAGGAGGAACCCGTGAGATAGGCCTGATCAGTGCCGCGCCGACCCCGCCACGGGCCACGAAACGACCTCTGCTACCGGTGCGGTGAGGTAGGTCATTTCGCCCGGGATTATCCCGCACCAGCACCACGCCTCAGCTCAGAGTAGCCATCGGGAAACGCTGAGCGGGCAGCGCCGCCCGAGTCCTCCAGCAGAACCCCTCCAGATGGGCCGTTTGGGTGAAGAGCAAGGCCTGTATGTGGGGACTGCATCAGATGCCGTGCGTTGGTGAACACGGGGTCAGACATCACTATCATCTGTCCCGGTGTTCTCCCCAACATGGACCAGCCATCCCTGCCTGGGTGGACAACGACGGCGGTCCAGTTGGCTATGGTCACCGGTGACTGTGTGGCCATGCGAGCGAAGAGAAGGCTGTGTGGGGAAACACGGTGGAGCACGAGGTGTGGCTCGCCGACATCCGAGAGTCCTGCATCATTGGTCTGGACCTGCTGCCCCGCTGGAGGGCCCGTGGGGGTGTGTCGGGGGCAACAATCTACCTCGACGCTGAAGCCGTGGCTCTCTGGCAGGGCAGCTCCAGGAAGCGGTCCCACCGGGGACAACAATCACCGCCGGTTTCACAGCAGCCCGGGGCGGTGCAGCACACCCGGCAGCCGCCCAATGCAACACAGCTGAATCAGGAGCAAGCGACGGTGATGGCGCTTCAGGTGACGGCCAGCGACGACCTCCCCACCAGCGAGCAGGTGAACCATCCCGTGTTGGCCCAGGTGAGGGAATGGCTGAGTGAGGGACGACAGCCGGAGTGGGCAGAGGTCTCCGCCCCGGATCCAGAGACCAAAGCCCTGTACTCGCAATGGGAAACACAGGAGGTGCGCGACCGGTTGCTGTTTCGGCGGTGGCAGCTGTCGGATGGTGACAGACTCTTGCAGCTGGTGGTCCCCCGGGGGCTCCGCGCCATGACGCTGCGGTCGGTGCACGGCTGGCTGGGGGACCGGGGGCCGGCCATCTCGGAGCTGCACAGACTTTGGGCAGGCTGCGTGAACGCTTCTGCCGGCCTGGGTACAGGTGGGACGTGGAGCTGTTCGCGCACGGCTGCGTCGCTGGCAAGACCCATTTGTCTCGCGTTGCCATGTAGGAGAAGGCTGAACTGAGGAACTTGGGGTTGGAATGGTGATGCGTGCGAGGTGGAGTGATGTGTGAGTGTGTGTGTGTGAGTGTGTGTGCGTGTGTGTGTGTGTGTGTGTGAGTGAGTGTGTGTGAGTGAGTGTGTGTGACTGTGAGTGTGTTGTGTGTGTGTGTGAGTGTATCTGTGTGTGTGAGCGAGTGTGTGTGTGTGAGTGTGTTGTGAGAGAGTGTGTGAGTGTGTGTGCGTGTGTGTGAGTGTATGTGTGTGTGTGTGTGAAGTGATGTTTGGGGAGGGGTTGATGTGTCTGGAGGGAGTGGCGGTGGTGTGTGTGTGTGTGTGTGTGTGTGTGTGTGTGTGAGGTGATGTTTGGGGAGGGGTTGATGTGTCTGGGGGGAGTGGCGGTGATTTGGTGTGTGTATATGTGTGTGTGTGTGAGGTGATGTTTGGGGAGGGGTTGATGTGTCTGGGGGGAGTGGCGGTGATTTGGTTTGTGTATATGTGTGTGTGTGTGAGGTGATGTTTGGGGAGGGGTTGATGTGTCTGGGGGGAGTGGCGGTGATTTGGTGTGTGTATATGTGTGTGTGTGTGTGTGTGTGTGTGTGTGTGTGTGTGTTCCCGTAGGATAGAGCTGAGCTCCGACGGAGCGGCCTCTGGGGGTCCGACCAAAGATGGGAACGATTATCCTTCACGTCTTTTTCACGATCGCGAGAGAGCGCTGGATATTAAGAACACAGTACAGCACTTGCAAGCTGTTTCATACACCGTTTGCAGCCGGCTTCAGGCACCCGGGAAGAAGGCGTCAGTGGCGGTGCGCGGTCCAGCGAATAGTGCAGGTGATCATCTTGAACGTTTTTATTGTGGTCGCAGGTACTGCAGAATGCTGCGAGTCCGACTCGCTGCCTCATTGACGAGACCGACGGCGCGGGGGAGATGCTTGGACTCGCTCGCCTCGCCGACCAGATCCTTATTCATGCCCCGGGGTCGCCTGTCGCGGCGACCGAAGAAGGTGACGCCGGGGCGGGCCCAGCGCCGCTGCGTTCCACGCTGGGTTGGTGGCTGGCCCTTCCCCATCGGTGTTCGCTCCTGGGAAGGCAAGCTGGTTTGCGTTCGCCTGTGGCTGCATCGTGCGATACGAGGAACTCCTGCGAGCTGTTCTTGCAGAAATGTGGCTTCGCATCAACATGGAATGTACCATCAATCTACGGTGCATGACACTCGGGGATGGGCTGTAGTTCTTCTTCAATATTACTCTTTGTAACTGTCTGCTCTTCTGCTGTCATGGTTAAATGTGCTGTGTCCTGTGAGTGACTGTTGGATCTCTGTTTTGCACCTTGGCCCCAAGCGAACGCTGGCTCGTTTGAGAGAGTTCGCATGACAATTAGACCTGAACTTGGATTGAACGGGGAATTCAGAAGACCAGGTTGTATCAGTGTGAGGATACTGAAGAATGATTCAGACCAGCTGATGACAGGAGTTTCGAAAGGTCAGCCTCCATTTTGTGCTGCCATTTTGGGGAGAATGGGCGGGAGGACTAAGAGTATCATAGGAGTTTTTGGGGGGTGGAAAGGTGATGTATGGGGGCAGGGTGAGTGATGTGGGAGGGGAGGTGTGTAGTGTTGCGTGAGGAGATGTGTGGGGGTGCACTGACTGACGTGTGGGGGTAGTGGTGATGTGTGTGAGTGGGGTTGATCTGAGGGGCTGGGGGGGGGGGTGTTGCTGTGGTAGGGATATGATCCAGAATTCGGAGTATCTCTTTGTGCTCGCTTTACTCACTTGCAAACCCCAGTCAGTGTGAATTGGCAATAACATCTCCACGATCTCCATCTGCACAGGTGCACCACAAGGCTGTGAGCTCAGCCCCTGCGCTACTCGCTCTACAGTTATGAGTTGAAGCACAGCTCCAATGCCATATTTCAGCTTTCTGATGACACCATTGTCGTTGGCTGAATCGAAGGTGATGATGAATCAGCACGTAGGAGGGAGATTGAAAATCTGGCCGAGTGGTGTCATAACAACAACCTCTCACTCAATGTCAGCAAGACCAGGGAGCTGATTATTGACTTCAGGGGGAGGAAACTAGAGATCCATGAGCCAGTCCTCGTCAGACGAGGAGAGGGTTTGCAGCTTCAAATTTCTCAGTGTTACTATTTCAGAGGGTCTGCCCTGGGTCCAGCACATGAGCCATTATGAAGAAAGCACCACAGTCCCTTTACTTTCCTAGAAGTTTGCCAAGATTCAGCATGGCATCTGAAACTTCTGTAGATATGTGGTGGAGAGTATATTGACTAGTTGCATCACTGCCTGGAATGAAAACACCAATTCCCTGGAACAGAAAATCCTACAAAAAGTAGTGGATACGGTCCAGTCCATCACGGGTAATGCCCTCCCCAACACTTACATGGAGCGCTGTTGCAGAAAAGCAGCATCCATTATCAAGGACCCCCACCATCTAGGCCATGCTCTCTTCTCTTTTTCCCATCAGGAAGAAGGTACAGGAGGCTCAGGACCAGGTTCAGGAACAGTTATTACCCCTCAACGATCAGGCTCTTGAATGAGAAGCTATAGCTTCACTCATCTTCACTCATCTCATTACTGAAATGTCCCACAAGCTATGGAGTCTTCATCTGATATTATAATAATTATTACTTATTTATTAATTATAATTATTATTTTTGCATCGTTTGTTGTCTTTTGCACGTTAGTTGTTTATCCGTCCTGTTGGGTGCAGTCTATCATTGATTCTATCGTGTTCCTTGTTTTTTTCCTGTGTAGTTATATCTGTTGTCTATGGAGTGTGGGCGGAGTATTGTGTGTGGGTGTGTCTGTCCGTACAGGGATATTTTTACTGTGTTTGAGAGTCATGTGAGTCTTTGTGCATGTGTGGGGTCGTTTGTGCATGGGTGTGTCTATGTGCATAGGGGAATTTTTCTGTGTTTGTGTATGAGAGAGGGAGAGAGTAAGAGATAGAGTGTGTGTTTGCATGTGCAGTGTGCATAGGTCGGTCTGTGTGTCTATATTGTATGTGCGGGTGTCCCTGTGTGCTCGGGGAGAATTTTTCTTGGCTTGTGAATCTCGTGTGCATTTATGTATTTGTATGTCCGGTTGGCTGAGTCTGCCTCGAGCAGCGTTTCTCTGTGGGTGTCCCTTGACATGTGATGGTCAAAACTCAGGAGAGCATGTGTTGATATACGCGGGAGGTGGTCTGTGTGGAGGTGAGGGGTAACACGTTGGTATCTCAGACTCTGTGGTCGACTGTGCGGTTGGAGGTAGCTGTCATGGGAGGTGCAGAGTGTGTGGAGTTCGCACGTTCTTCCTGCAGCCCCGTGGGTTTTGCCCGGGGGCTTCTCCCTCCCACATGGGTTAGTCGGTCACTGTGAACAAAGAAGATTGGCAATGAGATCCCCAGATGGTATGTTGCTACCCGGGTGCCTGGGTCAGGGGTATCTTGGATCGAGTCCGTAGCATTCTTGAGTGGAAGGGTGAGCAGCCAGAAGTCATGGTCCACGTTGGTACCAATAACATGGGTAGAGGGGTGAGTTCATCCTACAATGTGAGTTCAGGGAGTTGCTGCTAAATTGAAGGACAGCAGGGGTGGCAGAACTAGTCAGGAAAAATGTCACGGCAGTGTTCAGACAGAACTAACTGAAGTGGTCGTCTACTGAGGCTATATGGGTGTAAATGTGGAATTAGAAAGGGATGGCCACATTAATGGGATTGTATTATAGACCACCCAATAGTCAGTGGGATTTAGAGCAGCAGATTTGTAGAGAGTTGGCAGACAGGTGTGAGAAACATTAGGTTGTGATAGTAGGTGATTTTAACTTTCCACATATTGACTGGGACTCCCATACTGTGAAAGGGCCGGATGGGATACAGTTCATCAAATGTGCTCAGGGAAATTTCCTTCCTCAATATTTAGAGGTCCCAACTAGAGAGAGTGCAGCTGCTTGGGATCTGGTTTGGAGGGACCGGGACTTGCACCAAGAACTGGCTGGAGTGAACTGGGAATGTGAAACGGAAAATGGGATAGTGGGGAGGGTACTCTCTACCAATAACTGGGAAGAACCTGGTCATCAGATGTGAGGTGTTCTCGGGGCTGCAGGTGTGGCCCGTTCCCCACTTCTCCAGCTTGGGAATCACCTGAGCTGTCTTCGGTTCATCTGCAGATCCAAGATGGAGTGGATCAGATGGGTCACAATGCACGAGTCCCTGGACAATGGGGGAGAAAAAGTACTCTTACTCTAATGACCACCTTCGCGTGTGGCTGCATCAGGGTGTGCGTGGAACCTAAATACATGGGCACCAAGTGCCACTATGTGCCAAGGTTCTATCTGTCCCTGGTATTGCAAAGGATGGGTTTGGCCCCGATACCACGCAACGTTCCGGTCAACTGGACATTTCGGGACTACCTGTCCTTCATAAAAAAGTTCTTCTGGACCCTCACCTTTGACCATGTCCACCAGGCCTGGTCAGCGCAGAACATCCTGCAGACAGTGCTGGAGAAGGACTCGATGGACGCAGAGGTGTGGTTTCCTGAGCAGACTGTCCAGACCATCTGGCAAAATGCCCCATCACCAGGCACCAGGACCTTGACTGGCTGGTGGTTAGAGGGACCCTCCCAGTCAGATCCTTCCTGCATGCCCACAGCATCGCTCCCACATCGCGCTGCCCGCGGACGACCACAGTGGGTAAAAGTCAGAGGTTTCCCTCCTTTGCGGACTGTGGTTTTGCAAAAAGGGTTGCGGAGAAAGACGAAAGGACTGGTGCCATGATTCATCCTGAGCAGCAGCTACACGACAGAGAAATCTCTGATCTACAGGCTGTCCACAGGGACGGACACACTCACACACACACAGCTGAATATCAGGGCCTGCTACCCAATCATCACCAATTGCTCTCCCCGTGATGCCCATGGAGGAATGCTACCAGGCTGCAGGAATGCACGCTGAGGGACACACTGAAGCCACCACAAACTCGGTGGGAAAGGACCACTGCTTGGGGTTCTTCTCCTTTTGGAGAGGGAGGGGCCAGGTTGGGGGAGGGAGAGCCTGGATTATTGTCGCAGTGTACCACCCCAGGGCGCCACATGAATAGAAGCAGTGCTGTTGATGTGTATGAATGTAATAGAACAGCATCGAAACATTGACTAGGAATGTAAATAAATGAAAATACATTGAATTCTTTATAATACTTTTATCATGAACAATTTTTGTCTGTTTAAAAATACTGGATCTGCTATTAGGGAATGAGACAAAGTAGGTGACAGAAGTGTCTATGGTGGAACACTTGGATCCAATAATCATAATTCCATTAGCTTTCAGATAATTATAGATAATGATAGGTCTGCTCCTCGGGTGAGTGTTCTAAATTGGAGGAAGGCCCGTTTTGATGGTATCAGAATGGATCTGAAAAGTATGGATTGGAGTAAGTTGTTTTCTGGCAAAGGTGTGCTTGGTAAGTGGGAAGCCTTCAAAAGTGAACTTTGGAGAGTGCAGAGGTCGTATATTCTTGTCAGAATAAAAGTCGTGGTTAAGAGGTCTAGGACTGTGGTTTTGTGAAAAGGGTGCAGTGTCTTGGTTTTCCAGAGATGTTGAGGCCCTGGCGAAGAAGAAGGATGTGCATAGCAGGTGAAGGCAGCAAGGAGCAAATGAGGTATTTGAGGCATACATGAAATGCAGGAGGACAATTAGGAAAGAAATAGGATGGCTAAAAGAAAACAGAGAATTGTTCTATCAGACAAGATGAAGGAGAATCCCAAGGTATTCTCTAGATCTATTAAGAGCAAAAGGGACAAAATTAGTTCTCTTGAAGATGTATATTGTCATCTTTGCATGGAGTGGGGGAGATCTTAAATGAACTACTTGCATCTGTAATTATTTGAGAGATGAAGTACTCGTCAAAGTTCAAAGTAAAATTTCATCACATGCAAGCCTGAGTTTCTTTTTCCTGCGGGCATACTCAGCAAATCTATAGAACGGTAACTGTAAACAGGATCAATGGAAGAGCAAGAGCAGAGAAGACAACAAACTGTTGAAATGCAAACATAAATACATAAGGAGAGCATGAAATAACAAGATAAAGCGTCCATAAAGTGAGATCATTGGTGATCTATTTCAATCAATGAGTGTAGTTATCCCCTTTTGTTCAAGAACCCGATAGTTGAAGGGTAATAACTGTTCTGAAATTTGAAATATCTTTATTGTCATTGCATAGTACAATTTGTCATGCACCAATACAGCGAAAGTGAGTTTGCTATAAAGCAACAAATAAAATAAATAAACAATAAATAAAATCGAGTAACCAGCCAGTACAAGCAATGTCCAGCAGTACAAAAGCACAACTCAGATGCACCACAGCCATAAAACCAGTATTAAAGTGGCAATACAACAAATTTATGGATGATGCTTGGTCGATCGGTTCAGAGCAATTATAGCTCCAGGGAAAAGCTATTTTTCCAGTCCTGAGGCTCCTGTATCTTCTAACTGATGGCAGCGGTGAAAAAAAAAGAGCGTGGCCTGGGTGATGAGGATCCTTGATGATGGATGCTGCTTTCCTGTGACACCGTTTCATGTAGATGTGCTCAATGGTTGGGAGAGTTTTATCCATGATGTACTGGGCCAAATCCACTACCTTTTGTAGGATTTTCTGTTCAAAGCCACTGGTGTTCCCATACCAGTCCATAATGCCGCCAGTCAGCACACTTTCCACCACACGTCTATAGGAGTTTGTCAACATTTTTGATAACATGCCAAATCACCGCAGACACTTAAGGAAATTGAGGTGCTGTCGTGGTTTTTTTGTAGTTATAGTTATACCAGGGGTCCAGGACAGATCCTCTGAGATAGTGGCATGCAGAAATTTAAAGTTACTGACCCTCTCAATCTCTGATCCTCCCATCAGGACTTCAATGTCTTCCCGACAAGTTGATGAGTGGTTTATGCAAACTGAAACACAAGCTGAGTATTCAGATCAGGTTCGATGTCCGGAACCAGCAGATGTCCCAATCATGGTAGGTAACATGCTTAGTTGATACTGAGGCCTAAAGGAAGGTACTGGGTCGATCTTCCTCTCAATTAAAATGTCAATTAGCACTGAATCGAAAAAAAAAAATCGAAATGCGTGCATCAGCTTTGGTTCATTAGAAAATTGCCTTTGTTCGCTCTCCTTTGGTTCTGATTTGTCTTATCCTTTCTGGGTACATAATATCGAATACTTTTGTTCTGGGTCCCAAATGGTCCACATTAACAATCCCACATGCAAAAGTTCCACAGGTTAACAATCCCAGTGAGAAAGTCTAGTGTCCCCCCCTTCATATTCACTGACATTGTCATCGATGAGTTCAATGCCTGGGGTAGGGGTGGGGCAGTCAGACTAATTAGGAGGTCTCCAGAGTAGTCGTGTAATATAATGTACTCTTTGCGGTGCTGTAGGACATACCCAGAACATGATTGAGGGGAGGAGAAGTGATATCGAAATGATATCATATTTACTCCCTAGGTGTGTTCGCATCTTTGCACGTGGTGCCAAATTTGAATTTGCATTTGCTTGAAGCCACACTTGAAATAGTGTGTACAATTTTGATCAGCCTGTTCCAGGACAAATGTATTTACACTGGAAGGAGTGCAGAAAAGGATGATCGAGAATATTGCCAGGACTTGAGTCATAGGGAGAGGTTGTCTTGGCAAAGCAGTAATGTTCTTGCTTGTTTAATGTCATCATCCCTATGACAGGTGGCCTCACCAGCATCCAGTACCAACGCACCTTGACTTCCCAACTTTTGTACCAAGTATCTTGACTTATACAAATCACCACGCCAAAAGCCTTCTCCATCAACATCCCAGACACTGCTGAGCACCAGCTATCCAAATTCAACGATTTGGGACATTGGCCAAAAATATACTTTTGACCTAATCTTGCCTGAAAATCTATGAAGGCATATTTCAAACACTACTGAGCACCCTATCCATGCTCTCTTCTTGTTACTGTCATCAGGGAGGAGGTACAGAAGCACAAAGACCCATACTCAACAATTTACAAACAGGTAATGGAACTGTCTGAACATTACCTCAGTATCCTATTTTAGCACCTCTTATTTCTTTTGTAATTTGAAGTTTTCAAAATGTCTTTCCATTGTACAACTGTCATGGTCTGGTCCGTGAAGTCCGCATTCCGGGTCACGGTAAGGTCCGTGGACTCAGGACTCCGGGTCTTCCAGTTGTCCCTTGTTTTGATTGAGATAAGCATAGGCACCTGATTCCCATCTTGGGGCTTGGAATATAAGTAGCCTTGGGGTTGAGTGGGGGCTGCTGGTTTGTTTCGTCAGTCCTCCTTGGAGCAACCTGCTGAGGGAAGGCTAGTGAAACCATTCGTGATCTCTAGGCCTGGTTGGAGGACCACCGCTTCATGGAGCCTTGTTGCCATTTGTCAGAGCAGTCATCGTGGTATGGATTCGGCCATTTCTGTAGCCAGTCTAGGTTGCTGCTGTCCTGAGATTCAGAGCCACCCCGGCCTGAGCTCCTTTCCTGTCCTTGCCTCTGTTGGGTAAGCCAGGCTGTAATTTCCATTACCCTCCGGTTAGTTCTGTCCCTTCCAGTCCCTTGCCTCCGTTGGGTCAGCCAGGCCGATTGCTGTTACCCTGCGGTTGGGTCTGTTCCTTCCTGTCCCTTGCCTCCATCGGGTAAGCAGGCTGTTTGCCGTTACCCTGCGGTTGGGTCTGTCCCTCCCTATCCTTGCCTCTGTGGGGTGAAGTTCCATGTCCTGCCCAGGAATTCCGCGTCCTGCCCGGGAGAAGCTCCAAGAACCCAAGCCTCAAAGATTCCAAGCCAAGCTCCAAGAACCCAAGCCTCGAAGATCCCAAGACAGGCTCCAAGAATCCCAGCCTCCATGCCTCAAGACCAAGACCGCAGCCTGCAGCCCCAAGCCTCTAGACCCCAGCCACTTCCTGTCTCGTAGTCATGTCATGTCCTTGCCTGGTTCTGGGGCCCGAGCCTGAGGCAAGACCTAGGTTCTGGGTCCTTGTCCAGTCTCTGGCTCGGAGCCCAAGCCCAGGCTCCTAGTGCATAGTTCCTTGTCCGGGTTCCCTGTCCTGTCCATGCCCTAGCCCAAGCCTACGTTCTTGTCCCTGCTCCTTGTCTGTATCCTGTCACGTTCCTACTCTAGTCAAGTCCTGTTCCTTGTACTTCAGTGTCTGTGTCTCGCATTTGGGTCCGTTCCC
Organism: Mobula birostris; assembly: GCF_030028105.1. Lineage (NCBI taxonomy): Eukaryota > Metazoa > Chordata > Chondrichthyes > Myliobatiformes > Myliobatidae > Mobula > Mobula birostris. The sequence goes on from NC_092379.1 coordinate 48,749,342, forward strand.
AACACCCCACTGTGACAACATCTGCCTCAAAGCAACAGACCTCAGGACATACAAGTAAGTGATGTTAGACCGGATTATAATTCTGCTGTGAATTCTGCTTATTGAATCGTAGAGTGAAAATTGGATAATAGTGGGATCTCAAGAATGATCTGATATCCAAATTTTGGGAGATAAGAACATAATTGAGACTGAAATTAAAAAGTACTGGATCTACCTCACCGTGAATTCAAATGTCACTTAGTGATGTACAGAAAGAAACAAAATCATTCCATCACCTTTGCTCCTTTAGAAAATCACCTTTATTCAATGTCCTCTGGTTCTGACCTTCTGCCAGGTTCCTCTACCATTCTCCTGGGGTACATAATAACGTACTGGCTAACAAGTCACCAGTAGCCTTCACACCACAAAAGTCATTCTCTAACGTGAAAGCCTAATCACATCCTCTTGAGGTTCAAAACGTTACTGTCACTGAGTTTACCACTGTCAAATGCCTCGAGGGTCAAAATAATCAGAAAGTCTTGCAAGGCAGCTGTCTCAATGCCATGAGCTCGGAGTAAGTCTGTGCGACAAGCCCAGAACGTGAAGCTATACTAATGGAGAGAGCCAAACTGAGCCAAGTCACGGGCTGGTGAAGGGAGGGAATAAACCACTGTGGTACAGACAGGAAGACAGAGGTTTGACGCCATATCTGGATGCCTCAACTGGGCCCAGTTAGAAGATGAGGTTTTGTTCTTGGCTGTAACGGTGTGACATCAGATGTTACCGAAGAGACTAAAATTAAACTAGCTGCAATGTTGTCCCATTGATGCACTTTGTAAACTTACGGGGTAAGAAAAGGCAAATGCACTGCAAAAGGGAACCTCAAACAGAACAGCACACCGTTCTGCTGTTCACCCACACTAGAATGTCACCAATCCTTGATCGTGGAGGTGGAGGTCTCTGAGAAGACAGCACACAGGTTGCAGCAAGAGGAACCAAAACTTGTGCTCATTGTCGGATGATATGACAATGAACCCACCTGGAGATAAACTTTGAAAATTATGTCCAATTCATTGAAGGAGTTAGCAGATTACCTTTGTACTAATAACATATTCACTGTCAGAACAGAAGTGAAATCTCTTCCCAGCTGGAAACATACATCTGCTTTGTGTCTGAAATGAAGTTTTCTGTTTTAATTTCTCATTGAAATTGGACCAGAGCCCCAAGAACACACCAGCATATCTTCCCTGTATTCAACCTGAGCCTGAGGCTCCGGAGGGTTCCTGTACTGTGGAAGACGTCCTGCCTCGTCCCTGTGCCGAAGACGCCGCGCCTCAGCGGCCTCAATGACTTCAGACCGGTGGCATTGACCTCCCACATCATGAAGACCCTGGACAGACTTGTTCTGGAGCTGCTCCGGCCTATGGTCAGGCCACACTTAGATCCCCTCCAGTTCGCCTACCAGCCCGGACTAGGAGTTGAGGATGCCATCGTCTACCTGCTGAACCGTGTCTACACCTACCTGGACAAGCCAGCGAGCACTGTGAGGGTCGTGTTTTTTGACTTCTCCAGTGCGTTCAACACCATCTGCCCTGCTTTGCTGGGGGAGAAGCTGACAGCAATGCAGGTGGATGCTTTCCTGGTGTCATGGATTCTTGATTACCTGACTGGCAGACCACAGTACGTTTGCTTGCAACACTGTGTGTCCGACAGAGTGATCAGCAGCACTGGGGCTCCACAGGGGACTGTCTTGTCTCCCTTTCTCTTCACCATTTACACCTCAGACTTCAACTACTGCACAGAGTCTTGTCATCTTCATAAGTTTTCTGATGACTCTGCCATAGTTGGATGCATCAGCAAGGGAGATGAGGTTGAGTACAGGGCTACGGTAGGAAACTTTCTCACATGGTGTGAGCAGAATTATCTGCAGCTTAATGTGAAAAAGACTAAGGAGCTGGTGGTAGACCTGAGGAGAGCTAAGGTACCGGTGACCCCTGTTCCCATCCAGGGGGTCAGGGTGGACATGGTGCAGGATTACAAATACCTGGGGATACGAATTGACAATAAACGGGACTGGTCAAAGAACACTGAGGCTGTCTACAAGAAGGGTCAGAGCCGTCTCTATTTCCTGAGAAGACTGAGGTCCTTTAATATCTGCCAGACGATGCTGAGGATGTTCTACGAATCTGTGGTGGCCAGTGCTATCATGTTTGCTGTTGTGTGCTGGGGCAGCAGGCTGAGGGTAGCAGACACCAACAGAATCAACAAACTCATTCATAATGCCAGTGATGTTGTGGCGATGGAACTGGACTCTCTGATGGTGGTGTCTGAAAAGAGGGTGCTGTCCAAGTTGCATGCCATCTTGGACAATGTCTCCCATCCACTACATAATGTACTGGTTGGGCACAGGAGTACATTCAGCCAGAGACTCATTCCACCGAGATGCAACACAGAGCGTGATAGGAAGTCATTCCTGCCTGTGGCCATCAAACTTTACAACTCCTCCCTTGGAGGGTCAGACACCCTGAGACAATAGGCTGGTCCTGGACTTATTTCATAATTTACTGGCATAATTTACATATTACTATTTACTATTTATGGTTCTATTACTATTTATTATTTATGGTGCAACTGTAATGAAAACCAATTTCCCCCGGGATCAATAAAGTCTGACTATGAAACTATGACTATGAAAGAGACCAGACACTCAACTGGTTTAGGTGTGGGAGGATTTCACTCCATCATCTGACTTGATGAAAGACAAGGGGACTCACAGCAGGCTGAAATAATAGCTAGTTGATAGCAGAGAGTTGTCGCTCACTGACTTTCATTGTGGAAGGATTAACCAGGCCAACGCATCTGCACATACACCAACACGTCTGCACTGGAGAGAAACCGTTTACTGAACGCACACATGCACAGGGATTCATCCAGGCATCCGATCTGCAGAAACATTGGTAAATTCACATCAGGGAGTAACAGAGAATGTACTCAATCAAACAGCCTGAAGATACACCAGCAAGTTCACACTGCACAGAACCCGTTCACCTGTCCTGACTGTGGGAAGGGAGTCATTCAGACGTATCAGTGAGTTAAGACAGTTGAACTGCTCTCTGTCTGAGAAGGGATTTGCTCAATCATCCCAGAGGGTTCACACCGGAGAGAGGACATTCATCTGTTCCAGGTGTGGGAAAAGATACATTTAATCACCTGAGCTGTTGAAACCCCAGCAGTTCACAAAGGGGGAGTTGACAAGGTTCCGCACGGTGGGCTTATTCAGAGAGTCAGAAGGCATGGGATCCAGGGAAGTTTGGCCAGGTGGATTCGGAATTGTCTTGCCTGGAAATAAGTCCAGGACCAACCTATTGGTTCAGGGTGTCTGACCTGCCAAGGGAGGAGTGGTAAAGCAACACACACCAAAGTTGCTGGTGAACGCAGCAGGCCAGGCAGCATCTATAGGAAGAGGTACAGTCGACGTTTCAGGCCGAGACACTTCGTCGGGACTAACTGAAGAAAGAGCTAGGAAGAGATTTGAAAGTGGGAGGGGGAGGGGGAGATCCAAAATGATAGGAGAAGACAGGAGGGGGAGGGATGGAGCCAAGAGCTGGACAGGTGATTGGCAAAGGGGATATGAGAGGATCATGGGAGAGGAGGCCCGGGGAGAAAGACAAGGGGGGGCGGCAACCCAGAGGATGGGCAAGGGGTATAGTCAGAGGGACAGAGGGAGAAAAAGGAGAGTGAGAGAAAGAATGTGTGTATATAAATAAATAACAGAGGGGTTACGAGGGGGAGGTGGGGCATTAGCGGAAGTTAGAGAAGTCACTGTTCATGCCATCAGGTTGGAGGCTACCCAGACTGAATATAAGGTGTTGTTCCTCCAACCTGAGTGTGGCTTCATCTTTACAGTAGAGGAGGCCATGGATAGACAAATCAGAATGGGAATGGGACGTGGAATTAAAATGTGTGGCCACTGGGAGATCCTGCTTTCTCTGGCGGACAGAGCGTAGGTGTTCAGCAAAGCGGTCTCCCAGTCTGCGTCAGGTCTCACCAGTATATAGAAGGCCACATCGGGAGCACCGGACACAGTATATCACCCCAACCGACTCACAGGTGAAGTGTCGCCTCACCTGGAAGGACTGTCTGGGGCCCTGAATGGTGGTGAGGGAGGAAGTGTAAGGGCATGTGTAGCACTTGTTCCGCTTACAAGGATAAGTGCCAGGAGGGAGATCAGTGGGGAGGGATGGGGGGGACGAATGGACAAGGAAGTCGCGTATGGAGCGATCCCTGCAGAAAGCAGAGAGAGGAGGGGAAGGAAAGATGTGCTTTGTGGTGGGATCCCGTTGGAGGTGGCGGAAATTACGGAGAATAATATTCCTAGTGGGGTGGCGGGAGGATGGAGTGAGAGCTGATGTACGTGAAATGGGGGAGATGTGTTTGAGAGCAGATTTGATGGTGGAGGAAGGGAAGCCCCTTTCTTTAAGAAAGGAAGACATCTCCCTCATCCTGGAATGAAAAGCCTCATCCTGAGAGCAGCTGCGGCGGAGATGGAGGAATTGCAAGAAGGGGATGGCATTTTTGCAAGAGACAGGGTGAGAAGAGGAATAGTCCAGATAGCTGTGAGAGTCAGTAGGCTTATAGTAGACATCAGTGGATAAGCTGTCTCCAGAGATAGAGACAGAAAGATCTAGAAAGGAGTGGTAAAGTTTGATGGCCACAGGCAGGAATGACTTCCTATGACAATCTGTGTTGCATCTCGGAGGAATGAGTCTCTGGCTGAATGTACTCCTGTGCCCAACCAGTACAGTATGTAGTGGATGGGAGACATTGTCCAAGATGGCATGCAACTTGGACAGCATCCTCTTTTCAGACACCACCGTCAGAGAGTCCAGATCCATCCCCACAACATCACTGGCCTTACGAATGAGTTTGTTGATTCTGTTGGTGTCTGCTACCCTCAGCCTGCTGCCTCAGCACACAACAGCAAACATGATCGCACTGGCCACCACAGACTCATAGAACATCCTCAGCATGGCCCGGCAGATGTTAAAGGACCTCAGTAGTCTACAAAGGGAAGAGGAGGGAATCAGACCTGGAGTACGGGCTGCAGATGAAAGATCAACATTTGGAAACTGTTTCATTGCTGGAGGAACTCAGCCGGGCAGGCACCGTCTAGGAAGAGGAATGAACAGTCGACGTTTCGGGCTGAGACCCTTCACCATGCTGGTGAAGTGTTTTGGCCCGAAGCCTCAGATATTTTTTCCTCTGCGTAGACGCTGCCTGGCCTGCTGAGTTCCTCCAGCATCGTCTGTGTGTTATTACTCTACGTTTCCAGCATCTGCAGAACTCCTTGTGCTTTTGTTTTGCACTTGTAAGCGGGTAGAACTTCGACTTTTGACACAGGGAACGCCTGTTGATACTGAGTATAAAGTTTATGGGATATTGCTGCGTTAAAGAAGCTGCGGAGTTTTCCATTTAAAACCCTGGCTAGTTTTTGAAACATGGGGAACAAGCGCTTGCAGGCACTTTGAATGGTGCGTGACTTTTACCCAGAGGGGTCCGGGACTCCGAGCTCGCCGGTGGGGACTCATTGGTCAAATGCGCAGGCGTGAAGGTCCCCGATAGTTCCGGGAAAACGCGCATGCGCTCAGCGGATCAAGGGCGCTGGCGGATCGGCGGCAGGTAGGAACCCCTTCCCCACCGGGGGGGCAATTGCTGCGAGCTCCGGGCACGCCGCGGCCCCGCACTCCGGGACAGTCCCGGTCCTTTCCCCCTGCCTCAGCTCCGGGGATCTTACTGCTGGTGGGAGAAAGTGTTGCGCCATGTCTGCGGCGCCTGCCTCTCGCCGGGGCCGTGAGGAGGGAAGGGCATCGCCTTCCTCAGGCTTTGTGGGTGACACTACCAGCGCTTTGCCCGACAGTCCACGGGGAGAGTTTGGGAGCGCAGGCAGAGGGAATGGGAGACACTGCCGAGCTCCAGCTATGTAAACCCAAGGTTAGGAACGCGGAACAGAACTCAGGTTCCGAGTTAATCTCGAGAAGTGTTTTTCTATTAATAAAAATGTCACTTAGTGCTTATGAAAAAATCCTCTCAGCAGCGTTAGTTCCTCAGAAAATCGCCTTTGTTCTACCTCCTCTCGTTCTGGACCTTTTTACCCATAAGACCACAGAAGCAGAATTAGGCCATTCGGCCCGTTTAGTATGCTCTGTTATTCTATTATCCCACTCAACCCCATTCACCTTCCTTCTCCCCACAACCTTTAATGCCCTGACTAATCGACAGCCTTTCCACCTCCACTTTAAATATATCCAATATCTTGGGCACCACAACCGCCTGTGGCATTGAAGTCCACAGATTCACTACCCCCTTGATAAAGAAATTCCTCCTCTCCTCTGTTCTAAATGGGCGTTCCTCTATTCTGAGGCTGTGCCCTCTGGTCCCCGACCACCCCCCCCCCATCACTATAACAAACATCCTCTCCACATCCACTGTATCTAGACATTTCAATATTCAGTAGGCTTCAATAAGGCCTCCCTCATTCTTCTAAACTCCAGAGAGTACAGGCCCAGAGCCATCAAATGCTCCTCATACTAGAACCTTTTTCATTTTTGGAATCATTCTCGTGAACATCCTCGCCAATGCCAGCATATTTTTTCTTACACGGGGGCTCAAAACTGCTCGTAACGCTCCGTGCGGTCTGACCGATGCCTTATAAGGCCTCAGCATTACATCCTTGTTTTCCTGTTCTAGTCCTCCCGAAATGAATGCTAACATTGCATTTGCCTTCCTCACCACCAACTCAACCTTTCGGGAATCATGCACGAGAACTCACAATTCCCTTCGCACCACAAATTTTCTTAAAAAATTTCTCCCCATTTAGAAAATAGTCTACACCTTACTCCTTCTACCAAAGTACATGATCATACACTTCCCTACTGGCCTACATCTGCCAAATCTTTGCCCATTTCCCAATTAGTTATAAGTCCTAATGAAGACCACCTGCCCTTCCATTTATCTTCGAATCATCCGCAATCTTGGCCACAAAGTCAATTCCTTCATCCAAGTTACTGCCATATAACATGAAGAGCAACAGGCCCCAATACCGACCCCTGTGGACTACCACAGACAGCCAACCAGACAAGACCCCCCTTTATTCCCACTCTCAGTCAGCCAGTCTTCAATCCGTGCTGTTACTGTGAGAACGTGCCTTGCACCATTCTCTGTAGCTCTTGGCGATATCAGTATGGGCCCCCGCGGTAGTGTGGCAGCCAGCACAGGGTGTCGGAGTTCAGTTCTTATGCCGTCCAAGGAGTTTGTACATCCTCCCCGTGAACGCGTGGGTTTCCTCTGGGTGCTCTGGTTTCCTCCCAAAGACCAGTTAGTAGGTTAATTGGTCATTGTGAATTGTCCTGAGATTCGGCTCGGGTGGTTGCTGAATGGTGCGGCTCTTTGGGTTGGAAGGGCCTGATCACTAGGTAAATATAAATAATCAAAGACCTTTATGCTGGGTAACTAGGGAGCTGTGGCTTTCACGTTGCTGAAGTGCTGCCCCATTTTACATTGGCAACACAGCAGTGGAGACCGTGAGCCGTTTTGAACTCCAAGGAGTGACCGGCTCTCCCAGCCTCTCGTGGCCCCACAACACACCCTCCACGGTCAGGAAACGTCTCTGAGGAGGGCCGAGGCAGATGCCCATGTCCCTTTACGGACGCGCACTCATGCACAAGATATGGAGTAAGACAATCATGTCCGTTGGCTTTCCCATCAATGGCGGGGGAGGGGTCAGAACCTGAAGAGAGCTGGACCTTGCACGTCTATACTCAAGTCCTTCTACAGATGCTCATTAGAGAGCAGCCAAACACGTTGCGTCCCAGCGGGGTTCTGTATGTAGTCTCCAGGATCAGCTCTTTGTGGCTCTGTGGGACAGAGCCCAGAACTTGAAATAATACTGATGGATAGGGGCAAACTGAGCCAAGTCTCAGATTGATGACGGGCAGAAATGGCCCATTCTGATACGGACAATAAAACAGTCAGAGAATTTGATGTCAGTCTGATCTGTGCCCAGTTACAGTGCAAGTTGTTCCTCCAACTTGAGTTGAACCTCACGGTGATGGTGTGATGTCAGATCTCACCACAGACACTGAAATTATCTCATCACAAATGCTGTTCTTCACCCACTGATGTCTTTTGTAAATCTTTTTACAGGTTAGAGACGGCAAAGGATTTGGAACACAACAACGCTGCTGTGTCTGTCTGTCTGGATATTGAAGGAGTAACCAGGTATTTCCTTTGTAGCACCGATATATCAGATATATCGATCCTTGGAGATGACGATGTATCTCATCCCAGCTGGACCTGTGTTTTGTGTCTGAAAGGAAACGTTCTGTTTTAACTCAGTGAAATCCACTGGAACCGGGGTGCTGAGAACACACCAGCACTTGTTCACCAGAGATCAGTTCGTCAACTGCAATGATTTTACAAGGGATTCACTATGACTAACATCTGACTTGGTGAATTGTCAGACAATTGATAAGAGGGAGATACCATTCACCTGCTCTCAGTGTGGGAAGGGATTCTGTCACTCAGCCAACCTGCAGATAAACCAGTGAGTTCACACTAGGGAGAGGCCATTCACCTGCTCTGTGTGGGAGGGGATATACTCAGTCATCCAGCCTGAAGATACATCAGCCAGTTCACACCACAGTGAGAGAGTTCTCCATTTCCATCTGTGAGAAGTGATTCACTTGCTCAGCCCTCCTGCAGACACACTGGTGAGTTCACAAGGGAGAGACTGAACAGTTCTGTGTGTGGGAAGGGATTAGCTAATTCATCTCACGTGATGAGACACCAGCCAGATCACCCCGAGGAGAGGCCGTTCTCCTGCTCCGACTGTGGGAAGGCATTTGTTCGGTCGTCCGAATTACGGAAGCACCAGCGAGTTCACACCGGGGAGAGGCCGTACATCTGCTCCGAGTGTGGGAAGGGATTCACCCGGTCATCCAACCTGCAGGCACACCAGTCAGTTCACACTGGGGAGAGGCCATTCACCTGCTCAGACTGTGGGAAGGCGTTTATTCAGTCATCCGAACTGCGGAGACACCAGCGAGTTCACACAGGGGAGAGGCCGTACATCTGCTCTGAATGTGGGAAGGGATTCACCCGATCATCCTACCTACAGGCACACCGGTCAGTTCACACTGGGGAGAGGCCGTTCACCTGCTCAGACTGTGGGAAGGGATTCACTCAGTCGTCCCACCTGCAGAGACACCAGCAAGTTCATAGTGGGGAGAGGCCGTTTATCTGTTCCGTCTGTGGGAAGAGATTCACTCGCTCATCCGATCTGCTGACACATGAGCGATTTCACACTGGGGAGAGGCCATACATCTGCTCTGAGTGTGGGAAGGGATTCACTCGGTCATCTGATCTGCTGATACATCAGCGAGTTCACACTGTGGAGAGGCCGTTCACCTGCTCAGACTGTGGAAAGGCATTTACTCACCCATCTCACCTGCAGGCACACCAGCGAGTCCACACTGGGGAGAGGCAGTTTATCTGCTCTGTGTGTGGGAAGGGATTCACTCGGTCATCAGATCTGTTGACACACGAGCGATTTCACACTGGTGAGAGGCCGTACGTCTGCTCTGATTGTGGGAAGAGATTCACCCGGTCATCTGATCTGCTGACACACCAGCGAGTTCACACTGGGGAGAAGCCGTTCACCTGCTTGGACTGTGGGAAGGGATTCACTCAGTCATCTCAACTGAAGGTACACCAACGAGTTCACACTGGTGAGAAGCCGTTCACCTGCTCAGACTGTGGGAAGGGATTCACTCAGTCGTCCAGCCTGCAGACACACCAGCGAATTCACACAGGGGAGAGGCCGCTCACCTGTTCCGTGTGTGGGAAGGGATTCAATCACTCATCCAACCTTGTAAAGCACCGGCGTGTTCACGCTGGGGGAAAAACTTAATTCTGCTGCCTGCTGGATATTTAAACCTCACAGTGGCTGAACCCAGAGGCAAGTTCAAAAGTTACTGCTGGTGTCAAGCTCGGCAAAATGGTTCCTGCGACTCCTCACACCCCGTCTGCACCCTGGTCACTGGGCCTGGGAGCAGTTTCTCCCCTCTGACATCCACCTTTTATCAGACTGAGTTTAATATTCGGACCTGTTACCAATAAATCAGTTCTATTTTAAACTCTGTCCCAGGTACTTTGTGAATGCGCAACACACCCAGTGTACAGTTAGGAGCCAACACAGTCCACCTGGTCCCTGTCCGTGTTTCTGTTCCAGTGACATTTCTTTCACATCCAACCCTGCTGTTCACCTCTCACTCTCCAACTAGCCACCACTCTGTGGGCAAAGGTGTTTCCCTTGAATTCCCTGCGTGACCTTCTGCAGACTGAAGACTGCAGCTATATCTGATATCCCTCAAGTCTCTGGGCGGAGGAAGAATTGTTAACCTCCCTACCCCTGCTCTTTTCAACATTGTGGGTCACTTTTCACTACTTCCCAAGGGCTGCGTCTCCCGCATCCGGGTTGTTCGAACAAACCACTGTCCTCTAAACTTAACAGCAGAATGGGGAACCATTAGTCAGATGTCCAGTGGAGTGGGGTCAGAAACGAGACCTGGGTGAGCATGGGGCAGGGTTTGGGGCTCTGGACAGTGGTTGGGTAAGAACATATGATGAGGAGCAGGGAATCACAGTGGGGAAGGCGGGGTGGCAATGAATGAGAGAGTAGCTCATCGACAGAGAAAATAAACTCTGTCAGATTTAACTGCTCGGGGCACCATGTCAGCAAAGCGGTTAGCAGGACGCTATCACAGCTCAGAGTTTGGAGTTCATTTCCTACATCCTCTGTAAGAAAGTTCGTAGGTTCTTCTCATTTGACTGTAGCTTTCCTCCGGGTGCTCTGGTTTCCTCCTAAGACGTACAGGTTAGTAGGTTAATTGGTCACTGTGAATTGCCCTGGGGTTAAATCGGTGGGTTGCTGGGTCTGAATGGCCTGCCCCACACTGTATCTCTAAATAAAGATAAGTACAAGATTAGATTGACTTTGCCCATTGCCTGTTCACATTGAGTATATTGCTCAGAGGAGGTTGCTGTGTTCAACTGGAAACTTGAGTTCTCATAAAAATATTGAGCAGAGCCAGGTATTGTACACGCCCCCAATTGCGCCATTCTTACCCAGAAATCTCTGCAGTTCAGTAATCCCTGAATCTCCTTCGGTAATCGGCGGATCGGGAGCTCAGGGTGCCAAGGGTACAAGGTTGAGCCAAAAGGCACGCGTGCATCCAATGGAAGAGGGTTCCGGGCGATCGGTAGCGGGCAGTGCCAGGGTTCTGGCTGAGGTTTTCATTTGCACCCTGACTGAGGGGCAATTGCTGCAAGCTCTGGACACATCATGGCTCTGCACCCATATAGTTCCAATCCTGGTGCCCCACGGTTTACATAGGACCCTGGGGAATTTTCTGCTGATAAGCCAAGGTGCTGGAGCAACTTCAGGGGTGCATGCATAATCGCTGGAACTGAGAAACATAGGTTAGTCTCGGGCCTGTGGGCATTGTGGGGATGGAGGGAGCCACTCTCAGCGTGACCAGCACCTTACGTGCCCGTCCTCATGGAGAGTTTGGAAGGGCAGGCAGAGGGAATGGGTCCAGTTGGCCTCCCAGGCACAGCTGAGATCTTCCTATCTAAATCTAAGTATTTGGGACCCGGGCCAAAGGTATACCTATCAGCTTAGTTCAGAAGAAGAACTACTAATGTATCTTTCAGACAAGTAGATAAGCAACTTCTTGCCAATTGAAGTGGAACATTGAGGTCGGGTCCGATATCCAGACCCAGCTGATGTCCATACCTCGGTAGAAAATAAGAATGGTTCAGACTGACAACCAAGATAAAGTACTGGATCCAACTTAGAAACCATAGAAACTACAGCACAGAAACAGGCCCTTTGGCCCTTCTTGGCTGTGCCGAACCATTTTCTGCCTAGTCCCACTGACCTGCACACGGACCATATCCCTCCATACACCTCCCATCCATGTATCTGTCCAATTTATTCTTAAATGTTAAAAAAGAACCCGCATTTACCACCTCATCTGGCAGCTCATTCCATACTCCCACCACTCTCTGTGTGAAGAAGCCCCCCCTAATGTTCCCTTTAAACTTTTCCCCCTTCACCCTTAACCCATGTCCTTTGGTTTTTTTCTCCCCTTGCCTCAGCGGAAAAAGCCTGTTTGCATTCACTCTATTTATACCCATCATAATTTTATATACCTCTATCAAATCTCCCCTCATTTTTCTAGGCTCCAGGGAATAAAGTCCTAATCTATTCAACCTTTCTCTGTAACTGAGTTTCTCAAGTCCCGACAACATCCTTGTAAACCTTCTCTGCACTCTTTCAACCTTATTTATATCCTTCCTGTAATTTGGTGACCAAAACTGAACACAATACTCCAGATTCAGCCTCACCAGTGCCTTATACAACCTCATCATAACATTCCAGCTCTTATACTCAATACTTTGATTAATAAAGGCCAATGTACCAAAAGCTTTCTTTATGACCCTATCTACCTGTGACACCACTTTTAGGGAATTTTGTATCTGTATTCCCAGATCCCTCTGTTCTACTGCACTCCTCAGTGCCTTACCATTAACCCTGTATGTTCTACCTTGGTTTGTCCTTCCAACGTGCAATACCTCACACTTGTCTGTATTAAACTCCATCTGCCATTTTTCAGCCCATTTTTCCAGCTGGTTTAAGTCCCTCTGCAGGCTCTGAAAACCTCCCTCACTGTCTACTACACCTCCAATCTTTGTATCATCAGCAAATTTGCTGATCCAATTTACCCCATTATCATCCAGATCATTGATATAGATGACAAATAACAATGGACCCAGCATTGATCCCTGTGGCACACCACTAGTCACAGGCCTCCACTCTGAGAAGCAATTCTCTACTACCACTCTTCGGCTTCTTCCATTGAGCCAATGTCTAATCCAATTTACCACCTCTCTATGTATACCCAGCAACTGAATTTTCCTAACTAACCTTCTATGCGGGACCTTGTCAAAGGCCTTACTGAAGTCCATGTAGACAATATCCACTGCCTTCCCTTCATCCACTTTGCTGGTAACCTCCTCAAAAAACTCCAATAGATTGGTCAAACATGACCTACCACGCACAAAGCCATGTTGACTCTCCCTAATAAGTCCCTGTCTATCCAAATGCTTGTAGATTCCGTTTCTTAGTGCTCCCTCCTATAACTTACCTACTACTGATGTTAAACTTACCGGCCTATAATTTCCCGGATTACTTTTCGATCCTTATTTAAACAACGGAACAACATGAGCCACTCTCCAATCCTCCGGCACCTCACCCATAGACAGCGACATTTTAAATATTTCTGCCAGGGCCCCCGCAATTTCAATACTAGTCTCCTTCAAGGTCCGAGGGAACACCCTGTCAGGTCCTGGGGATTTATCCACTTTAATTTTCCTCAAGACAGCAAGCACCTCCTCCTTTTCAATCTGTACAGTTTCCATGATCTCACTACTTGATTCCCTTAATTCCATTGACTTCATGCCAGTTTCCTTAGTAAATACAGATGCAAATAACCTATTTAAGATCTCCCCCATTTCCTTTGGTTCCGCACATAGCTGACCACTCTGATCTTCAAGAGGACTAATTTTATCCCTTACAATCCTTTTGCTCTTAATATATCTGTAAAAGCTCTTTGGATTATCCTTCACTTTGACTGCCAAGGCAACCTCATGTCTTCTTTTAGCCCTCCTGATTTCTTTCTTAAGTATTTTCTTGCACTTCTTATACTCCTCAAGCACCTGATTTATCCCCTGTTTCCTATACATTTCATACAACTCCCTCTTCTTCTTTATCAGAGTTGCAATATCCCTTGAGAACCAATGTTCCTTATTCCTATTCACTTTGCCTTTAATCCTGACAGGAATATACAAACTCTGCACTCTCAAAATTTCTCCTTTGAAGACTTCCCACCAACCAATCACATCTTTGCCAGAGAACAACCTGTCCCAATCCACGCTTTTTTTTTAGATCCTTTCTCATTTCTTCAAATTTGGCCTTCTTCCAGTTCAGAACCTCAACCCTAGGACCAGATCTATCCTTGTCCATGATCAAGTTGAAACTAATGGTGTTATGATCACTGGAACCAAAGTGCTTCCCTACACAGACTTCTGTCACTTGTCCTAACTCGTTTCCTAACAGGAGATCCAATATTGCATCCCCTCTAGTTGGTCCCTCTGTATATTGATTTAGAAAACTTTCCTGAACACATTTTACAAACTCTAAACCATCTAGACCCCTAACAGTATAGGAGTCCCAATCAATATATGGAAAATTAAAATCCCCAGTGTGAACTCGAATTCACTTCCAGTGAATTAAAATGCCATTTAGAGCTGCATGGGAAAAACAAACTCCTTGCAACATTTTTGGTTCTTCAGTAAATCACTTTGATTTGTTGAACATCCTCTGGTTCTGCACCCTTCCGCCAAGCGAGACCATTGTTTCTTCTGTTCCGTCTGGGTGCATAACGCTAATGAACACCTCCATCTTAGATAACAAGTTACCTGTAGTATTCACACCACATAAATTCCTCACGTCAACCATCTCCAACACGAGAGTCCAATCTCCGACCCTTGGCGCTCATTGCCATTGCCATTCCTGACTTCACCACCGCCGGTTACCTCAGAATCACGGTGATCAGCAGGTCTCCCAGAGCAGCTGTGTACATACCGTGTGCTCCTAGTTGGGCAGTGGGACATGCCCAGGGTTGTAAAGCTACAATACACAGAGCCAAATGCATCAAATCACAGATAGCAGACAGGCGGGAGTAACCCATTACGATACAGGCAGGTAGACATTTAGGGTATTTGATGGTGAGTCCAGATGCCTGACCCGTGACCAGATGGAAGATCTGGGTCTGTTCTCCTAACTTGTGCAGAGCCTCACTGTAACAGTGTGAAGTCAGAGCTCACCTTAGAGACTGAAGCTATCTCACCTGCAGTGCTGTTCTTCGCCCAGTGCTGTGTTTTGTAAACATTTGATAGGGTAGGGATTTGTGAACAGCAATCTCAAACACGGCAGCACATCAGTTCTGTGATTGTCATTTCACCCAGCGCCTGAATATCATCGATCTTTGGTGGAGATGCTCGATAGATTGCACACCATTTATTGCGAGGAGGTTCTGCCATGTGTTCAGTGTAGGGGTGAGATTTGGATGAGCCAGCCTGGCGATGAACTGAGTACATTGCCTTCAAGTCATTGAAGGAGTGGCCAGGTATGTCCTTTGTAACACCAGCATAGCAGTTGTTAATCCTTGGAAGAGAAGGCATGTCTCATCCCAGCTAGAAACGTACATCAGAGTTGTGGTTGAAATGGAGTTTTCTTATTGAACCAGGACCCTGAAAGCAATCCTGCATATCTTCACTAGAGACTGGGCGCTCAACTGCTTGAAGTGTAGGCGGGATTCACCACATCATCTGAACTGACAGTGCACCACAGAGCTCATAGCGAGGAAAAATAATTCACCTGCTCTAAGTGTGGGAAGGGATTCATTCAGTCATCCAACCTGCAGACACACCAGTGAGTTCACTCTGGAGAGAGGCCGTTCATTTACTCTGTGTGTGAGAGCGGATATACTCAGTCATCCAGCCTGAAGATACGTCAGGGAGTTCACACTGGAGAGAGACCGTTCACCTGTTCTGAATGTGGGAAGGGATTCATTCAGTCGCCCAACCTGAAGACACATCAGAGAGTTCACACCGGAGAGAGCCTACACACCTGTTCAGTGTGTGGAATGGGCTACTGTCACAACAGAGTTCACACTGGAGAGAGGCCGCTCACCTGCTCAGACTGTGGGAAGGGATTCACTCAGTTATCCCACCTTGTGAGGCAACCGTAAGTTCACAGTGAGAGGCGGCAGACCTGTCCTGTGAGAGCAGAGCAGTCCGCTTGGTCATCCCACTTGCTGAAACACCAGCTAGCTCACACAGGGGAAGCAGTTTCAACAACTCTACGTTGAAATTTTAGCCATCACATTTGGAGTATCCATTTGCGATTTTAAGAGTGAGTGTTGTCAGATTCTGTAGTTATTCCTGTTGTTCATCACACCTGGGACTGAACCCTGGTCACTGGGCTTGGGAGGGGTTTGTTCTGATGACATTAGTCTCTAATTGGACCGGAGTTTAATATTGTGGATCTGTGATAAATACAACAGGGCTATTTTAATTCTTGTATTAAAGGCTCTTGATGATTTTGCAGCACACTCAATTTACAGTAGAGAGGCCATTCTGCCCCTCTGCTCCCTGCCAGTGATCCTGTCCCATCATACTATTGTGATGTTCTTTTCTCTCTCTCTCTGTTCACTCAGCTTTCCCTTCAATCCATCACTGTCGCTCCCCTCAGTCTGTCCCTGTAGTGACGGGTTACGAACGGTCACCTCTCTGGGTGAAGTGACCTCACCGATCACCTGGTCTCTGACAACTTGCGCTCGCTCTTCCTTCAAACTTTACTTACTTGTGCACCAAGACAACAGTCCAGTATCCGTCACAGAACTGTTCCGAAACTTCAGCTCAGAGTTGTCACTTTTATATGGGTATTGACCAACTGAAATCTGGTGCAGGTTCTAATCTCTCATTTACAAACATAGAATACCAATCATGATACATTCTTACAGGTGTTAATAACCAACACTAGGACATGATATTTACTCCTTTATTTGCAATTAATCTGGTTTAAAATGGCCAATTATACCTTCGTTTTAGTTAGAGTTATTGTCTAATGGGAAGTGTGTGCTTCTCACCCCTTCATCTCCTTTATCCTGCTTTGGTCTGCTCGTGTCCCCGGTGTCCGTGTTTACAAAGAGGGCATTTCTCCCAAGCACCTTGCTCAGTTTAGCTGCCGTCTATCTTAACCCTTGCCTTCCACACCCGCCACGGATGATTTTCCTGCAGACTGAAGACGGTGAGTTCCGATATTCCCTGCCACGGCCAAGGTAGGAAGGCAGGTGATGAAGTCAACTCTCATTTCCATCTCTTTTCGATGTCATACTTTATACTTCATTGTCGCCAAACAACTGATACCAGAACGTACAGTCATCACAGCGATATTTGATTCTGCGCTTCACACTCCCTGGATTACAGATCGATAGTAAATATTAAAAATTTAAATTATAGAAATAGAAAAGGGAAAGTAAGGTAGTGCAAAAAAAACCGAGAGGCAGGTCCGGATATTTGGAGGTTACGGCCCAGATCCGGGTCAGGATCCGTTCAGCAGTCTTATCACAGTTGGAAAGAAGCTGTTCCCAAACCTGGCCGTATGAGTCTTCAAGCTCCTGAACCTTCTCCCGGAGGGAAGAGGGACGAAAAGTGTGTTGGCTGAGTGGGTCGTGTCCTTGACTATCCTGGCAGCACTGCTCCGACAGCGTGCGGTGTAAAGTGAGTCCACGGACGGAAGATTGGTTTGTGTGATGTGCTGCACCGTGTTCATGATCTTCTGCAGCTTCTTTCGGTCTTGGACAGGACAACTTCCATACCAGGTTGTGATGCACCCTCGAAGAATGCTTTCTACGGTGCATCTATAAAAGTTAGTGAGGGTTTTAGAGGACAGGCCAAATTTCTTTAGTTTTCTCAGGAAGTAAAGGCGCTGGGGGGCCTTCTTGGCAGTGAACTCTGCTTGGTTGGACCAAGTCAGGTCATTTGTGATATTGACCCCGAGGAACTGAAAGCTTTTGACCTGTTCCACTTACGCACCACCGATGTAAATTGGGTTGTGCGGACCGCTACTCCTTCTGAAGTCAACAACCAATTCCTTCGTCTTGCTGACGTTGAGGGATAGGTTATTGTCTTTGCACCATGCCACCAAGTTCTTAATTTCCTCTCTGTACTCAAACTCATCATTACCTGAGATACGGCTACAATTGTTGTGTCATCAGCAAACTTATATATTGAGTTTGATGGAAGCTTGTATACACAATTATGGGTGTACAGTGAGTACAGCAGGGGGCTGAGTACACAGCCTTGTGGGGCACCGGCGCTCAGAGTGATTGTAGAGGAGAGCTTGTCCCCTATTTTGTCAGTTTCCACATGCTACAGATTCAGGTTTATTAACAGAGACAATTCATGAAATTTGTTGTTGTTTGGCAACAAAACCAAACACTGCTATGTCAGAAAAATAAATAACTAAATAGTGGAAAAGAGGAATATGGAGATATTGTTCATGGACCATTCATAAATCTGAGGCCGGGGAGGGGGGAGAGTGTTTCTGAACACTGGTTATGGGTCTTCAGGCTCCTGGACTTCCTCCCTGACGGCAGTAACGAGAACAGGACGTGTCCTGGGTGGTGAGGATCCTTAACGATGGAAGCTGCCTGCCGAGGTATTGCTTCCTGTTTGGGTTACTCAGTACAGGATTGTCGTCTTCAGCCCCGAGATGGGAAACATTAGGGGTCGGGAATCAGAGAGGGGTCAGTACAGGGTTGTGGAGGGGTTGGTGGGTTTGTACAGAGAGTCTGTAGTGATGAGGAGGGAATGGGAACCAGGAAAACGTGACGATGAATGAAACAGCATCAAGATCTGAATGATCCCCAGTGAAGCCTGTCCCATCCAAGGCCTTGGCTGATCTTCCACCTCATCAGTTGTCCCCAACACCACCACTCTCCAGTTAGATAATAGTGCGGCTTTTAACTTCTCTTACTGAATTACAAGACATGGTAGTTCCCCCACATTACTCCCCATCTCACAACCTCACTCAGCCAGTCTGTATCCTGTTGCCGAACCACAATACCGTCATCAGATTTCCTTCCACTGTGTCATCGGCAAACTTGGACACCTCCCACCTTGTTCCATCCTCCTGGTCATTGAACAGTGGCCACAGACCAACCCCTGCGGCACTCCAAAAGTCGCCTCCTTCTAGAACGAAAACAACCCACTTATTCCAGCATGCACAGGACACCAGAAGGAAAACGCCAGCGGGCCAGGTAACGTCTGTGGAGGCGACTGGGTAGTCGACATTTCTCCATCTGAAACGTCGACGGCCCATTCCCCCTCCTCACATGCCGCCTGCCCTGTTGAGTTCCTCCAGCGTTTTGCATTTTTGTCCCGGATTCCTGTGTCTGCAGTCTCCTGGGAATCTGTTCATTCGCTCTGTTTTCATGAAACATCTGTTTTCCAGTCCATTCTGACACTCTCTCCAGCATTGTCCCGGGTTGGAACCCTGTCAAATGCCTTTTGAAAATCTAACTACGTCTCAGCCACGAGTTCATCTGCATCAGCCTTTCCTGTCGCATCACCGTCATTCAGTTCCTTTTAATATCCAAACCCTAGTGACTGAGCACCCCTCCCTCTCCCTTCCCACTCCTCCTGCCCTCACAAAGGGCAACAGAGATTCGCCTCCCTCCACAGGAAAATAGTTTCTCCCCATCTCCGTCCTCATCGACCGACCTCCATACTCTGGCACAGTGAGCACGCATCTCCCTCTTCCGGGACAAATCACGCCACATCCAGCCTATCGAGCCCAGGGTGGATTCTCCATGAGATCTTTTCTCAGTCTCCTGAAATCCAGAGAGTACAGGCCCTGTCTGCTTAATCTCTCCCCACGGAGGTCAACCTCCCACCCCCACCCCAATTGTGCAAGGATCTGAGTGTGCAAAACTGTGTGCCGGAGCTCTGGCGTGTGCTCGACTTGAGTGTTCACAAGTGGTTGTGCATTTGCGTGTAGACGAGATTTCCACGCACGCGCCCATATGAATGTGCATATGCGTGTGATCTGTACAAGTGATTGCGAGCGTGTACGTGACTTTGGGAGAGTGAGCACGTGTGTGTGTGTGTGTGTGTGTGTGTGTGTGTGTGTGTGTATCACAAGTACTTGAGAGTGAGTTTGTGTCACACTGGGGCACACGGCTACGCCGGAGCTCTCACATCGTGTGAGGGGGTGTTACTCCTGAGCTTCTCCACGGAACCTGCTGCGTGGGTACACGAGTACCACCGCTGCTCTGTTGTGGCAGACGCCCCTCTTTGTGTTAACGGAGTTCCAGCGTATCCCGACCACTTCATTGGCCTTCACGTAATGAGTGTTTCTGGCGTTAGAATGTGTCCCTATTTAAATCAATAAAATGCTCACATTCTGCTGCCACTTGTACTCTGTTCCGTGTCAAAGTTCGGTATTCACGTGCGCTCTGTCCACTCTTACCTCCTCTACACTACAACTAGATGTCACGGGTTAAGGGTGAAAGGTAAAAAGTTTAAGGGGAACATGAAGGAAAACTTCTTCACTCAGAGAGTGGTGAGAGTGTGAACGAGCTGCTGTCGCAAGTGGTGCGTGCGAGCTCAACTTCAGCGTCTAAGAGAAGTCTGGATAGGTAGAGGGCTGCGGCGGCTATGGTCTCAGTGCAGGTCGATGGGAGTAGGTAGTTGAAATGTTTCAGCCGAGACTAGATGGGCTGAAGGGCCTGTATTTTTCCTTTTTTTCTTATTTATTTAATTTTAGAAAAGTGGGAAAAAAGAAAAATCCCATTAGGTGTTCAACCCCAGAGCCATGCGTCGTACATAAAGCTTCTAAAGATAAACATCAAACCGCCAGCAAAAAAAAAAGTACAAAGAAAAATTTACAATTAGATCGTGGAGAATCCATCAATTAACTCAAATGATAATAATGAGCAAATGAACCCCATCTTTTCTCAAAATCAAGGGCTTGTACTTTTCTATGACTTTATATTTCACAGCAGCAGATTAACCCACCAGCACACACTTCTTTGGGACATGGGAGAAAATGCAGAACTGTGTGAAACCACGGGGTCACAGGGAGAACGTGCAAACTCCACACACACACACACACACACACACACTCACACCCAGTGGAAGTCAGGATCGAACCCCGGTTGCCGGAGCTGTGAGACAGCTGTCCTAACCACTGAATCTCCACGCCACGCATCAGACCACGCACAGCAGCTCGCGTTACAGAGTGAAACCGCAATCGGTCCATATCGGAATGCTAACCATTTAAAATGGGTGGTTACCAAGGGTGTGGTAGCATTCCATCGGTCCTCCGGAGTGAAGCAATAAACAGAGGGGAAGGCGCATAGATGGGCAGGGAGAGGCATGCGCTCACACGAAGCGGGGGAGAGATCGATTAAGAAACCGGGAGAGACATAGAGAGGAATAAATCCACACAGAGGTACAGAAACAACTGAACATAAACAAGTAGAGACGTACAGAAAGAGAGAGAGGGGGAGAGAGATGCGCATTGATAAACAGGGAGAGAGACAATCTGACGCGCACACACACAGATAGAGAGAAATAGAGAGGACACGGGTGGGTCCTCGAACGGTTTACACACATACAAGTGTGTTCACTGGGAGAGAGGAGTTCACTGAGAGGCGAAGGAATAGAAAGGTTCTCTTTCAGCAAAGTAAAGCACACAGACATACCGACATTGGGAGACTTACACGAACAGGGTGTCCCTGGGTTACCTGCGTTCTACTTACCGACACCCTACGTACCAAAAGCTCCCATTATCCCACTATGTTATGAAATACAAGTCTGACATGCATACATTAAACTCAGACAAAATTGACTGGTAGGCATGTGTAAAAACGCAACAAACTCTGTAATCAGGGATGGTCTGGCGAAAAGCAAATCACAGAAAGAGGCCTGTGTATTCAGTGTCGGGGAACCACGCACACAAACCAACAAAAATGTGGCAACTGCTTCAGAACGGAACGAAATTCCTTCTAATGACCGCGTGACCTCAGTCTCGGGGGTTGATGACGGAACGTCTTTCAGGTGCGTGAACCCTCGCAAGGCGGTGTTTCTGATTTTCACGGCACCTACATCATGTGCGGTGTTTTTCTCTCTGTTCCAGGACGGATATACTTGAACTGAAAAGAGTGCAGAAAAGATGTTGCCGGGACCAGAGGACCTGCACTGCTGCGAGAGTTTTGCTAGTCCAGGGAATAAACTCCTTTCCTGTTTAATTGCATCGTCCCTATCACAGGGTGAGGAAAACTCCAAGTGCGGCCTCATCAGCATCCAGAAGGAACGGTCCATGAGCTCTCAACTTTTATACACCGCGCCAAAAGTTTTCTCCATCAACATCTCAGACACTGCCGAGCATCAAGCCTCCAAACACAAGGACTTAGGACTTCGGCCATAAATATAGTTCTGATTTAATTTCTCCTGAAAAACTACCAAGGAATATTTCAAACATTACTAAGCACCCTCCCCATTCGGCACCTGCTCTCGCTACTATCATCGGGGAGGGGGCAGAGGCCCAAAGACTCATTCTCAACCATTTACTCACAGTTTCCTTCCCTCCACCATCAGATACTGGAACTGCCGGCGAACTTTTCTTTACAACTCTGTTTTCTCGCTGTTTATTTCTGATGTAATTTGTCAAAATTTTATGTCTTTTGCGCCAAGCAGCCGCCTCGAAGCAGCAAATCTCAGGAAACACAAGAAAGTTATATTAAACCCGATTCTGAAGTGGAGTAGCTGCCCTATTGAATCGGAGGGTGAAAACTGGATAATGGTGCGACCTCGGGAATGATCTGATGTCCAAATTTTGGGAGATTAAGGACGTAATTAAGACTGAAGTTAAACACAGCCGTGTAAGTACTGTGTACCCTTCGTAGGACATGCCCAGGACGTGAAGCTCTACTATTGCAGAGAGAAAACCTGAGCCTTAAAACCATAAGATATAGGAGCAGAAGTAGGCCATTCGGTCCATCGAGTCTGCTCCGCCATTCAATCATGGGCTGATCCAATTCTTCCAGTCATCCCCACCCCCTGCCTTCTCCCCATACCCTTTGCTGCCCTGGCTAATCAAGAACCTATCTCTCTCTGCCTTAAATGCACCCAATGACTTGGCCTCCACAGCCGTTCGTGGCAACAAATCCCACAGATTTACCACCCTCTGACTAAAGTAATTTCAGTGCATCTCAGTTCTAAATGGAGGTCCTTCAATCCTGAAGTCGTGCCTTCTTGTCTTAGACTCCCCTCCCATGGGAAATAATTTTGCCATTTCTAAGCTGTTCAGACCGTTTATCATTCAGAATGTTTCTATGAGATCCCCCGCGCCCCCCCCATTCTCCTGAACTCCAGGGAATACAGCCCTAGAGCTGCCAAACGTTCCTCATATGGTAACCCTTTCATTCCTAGAATCATTCTCGTGAATCTTCTCTGAACCCTCTCCAATGTCAATATATCCTTTCTAAAATAAGGAGCCCAAAACTGCACACAATACTCCAAATGTGGTCACATGAGTGCCTTATAGAGCCTCAACATCACATCCCTGCTCTTATATTCTATATCTCCAGAAATGAATGCCAAAATTGCATTCACCTTCTTCACCACCGACTCAACCTGGAAGTTAACTTTTAGGGTATCCTGCACAAGAACTCCCAAGTCCCTTTGCATCTCTGCATTTTGAATTCTCTCCCCATCTAAGTAATAGTCTGCCCGTTTATTTCTTCCACCAAAGTGTATGACCATACACTTTCCAACATTGTATTTCATTTGCCACTTTTCTGCCCTTTCCCCTAAACTACCTAAATTTTTCTGCAGGCTCTCTGTTTCCTCAACACTGCCCGCTCCTCCACCTATCTTGGTATCACCGGCAAATTTAGCCACGTCACAGATTGATGGAGGGAAGCCATAACCCTTTCTGATATAAACAGGGAATAAATTGATGTTGTCTTCTGATTGAATCGCGGAAGAAAGCTGAGTTATCCTGAAGCCTTGAGAATGATCTGATATCCAAGTTTTGAGGGATTGCCGACATAATCGGCGCTCGGTTGGAAGGTAAGGCGTTGTTCCTCCAAATTGTGCTGATCCCCACTACGGCAGTGTGATATCAAAGGTTACCATAGCGACTGAAATTATCTCAGCTGAAATGTTGTCCTTCACCCGCGGATGTTCTTTGTGAATTTTCAACAGGGCGGAACGGGCAAACGATTTGTGTGTGGGGATCTCAAGCGCAGCAACACGTCAGTTCTGCTGTGTTAGTCAGCTCATCGGCGTGCGAAGGCCGCCGATCCCCAAACGTGGAGCTGGAGGCGCTGGAGGTCGGCGAGCGGAACCCGAACACGTGCTCGGTGTAGGGGTGAAATGTCGATGAACGCACCTGGAAATCGCCTTCAATTCATTGAAGAAGTTAGCAGATTACCCTTGTCGTGACGACAAATTCGTGGTCGATCCTGGGAAAGAAAGTCACCTCTGACCTCTGCCCAGCTGGAAACGTCCATTGGCTTGGTGTCTGAAATGCAGTTTGCTTTGTTTTAACTACCCATTGAAACCCTGTTGGATCATGGCCCTGCGGGTCTGCATCAGAGACCGGACGCTCAATTGCTTTACATGTGCGAGAGATTCACCGCGTCCGCGAACCGGCCTGAAAAATAGCCAAAGAGTCGATATCATTCACTGGCGCCCATTTTGGAAGGGGTTCACCCAAGCAGCCTATCTGCAGAAACACCAGTGAATTCACATTGGGGAGCGGCCGTTCACTTGCCCCGTGTGTGGGAAATGCACACAGCCTGAAGATACATCAGGGTGATCCCACTGCACAGAATCCGTTCACCTGTTCCGACTGTGAGAAGCGATTCATTCAGTTTTCCAACCTGAGAACATTGTCAGACCTGCAGGGACGGGCACGTCCGAGTCTCCACCTCGCTAAAAGCAGCCACCTCATTTCCAGCTCATCACCTGCAGCTTATTTAAGCCCAGCTCCCATCCACAGTCCGTATTCAGCAATTGAACCACCGGGTCTCAACCCGTCGCCACTGTTTTGTGGCCCCTCGGGGCCTTGTTACTTGGCAAGTTATTACTGAAGTGATCGCTCATCGCTGAACCATCTCCGCACCTCTTGATCTGAGGCAAGCCTCTGACAGGATAGGTTGGACCCAGCAGAGTTCGCTCGCGTTGAGGAAAGTCTTCCGCCGACACGAGCACACCATCCAGTAGCAGCACGAAACCGACGACCAGCTGCTCGCTACTCTCAACCAACTGTCCGTCTCGTTACAGCTACCCTGAGTCGGCCAGCCTTCTTCCTGGGCGCCCCGGTTTCCGGCAGATCCTCAACACGATTCTGCAACTTCCTGTCCCAATGACCCTTTACTCCAAGCTCTGCAGTCGTCCCTGCATTCTACCGACCGAGCCCAGCGGGCCTTTGTCATCTCCCCCCTGACTGGGCGAGCTCTGACCCGGGCCATCGCTAACTGGGACAGTAAAGCCTCCGTCTGCAACAGGTACGAGGAACTCACCGCTGAGATGCGCCGGGTTTCCGATCACCCGGGAGATGGAAGGAAGTAAGGGAATCAGATACTCGGCCTGAGTCGAGGCTGCTGGATTACCGTTTGAATTCGGGACGCTCGTGGCGGAGTGCAGCTGGATTGCGGAAGCGCTGCTGATCCGTCACGCCATTTTCGAGTACCTGACAGACGAGGCCATCACCTTGAAAACCTCATCACTCTGGCCCTCCGTGTTGACAAACGACTCATAGAACGAGCAGAACCCCAGTTCCGTTCCCAGAACCTTCACCAGCACTGACCCCAAAACCATGCAGTTTAAGTGTTCTCTTAACTCCCCCCCCCCCCCCCCCCCCCACAAGAGCGTGAGCGCCTGTGGAGAAACAACCTGTGCGCTTGTTGCGGATCCGCCGATCACCCACGCATCATTTGCCCGCTGCGTCCAGGAAAACGGCATCTGCAGGTAAAGACAAGGGGTCTTCTATCTGGTAAACGCCCCCGGCCCCTCCTTCCAGCACCATGGCCTAACACCATAAGGTATAGGAACAGAATTGGGCCATTTGGCCCATCGAGTCTGCTCCGCCATTTCATCATGGCTGATCCAATTTTCCTCTCAGCTCCAATCTCCAGTTTTACCCCGTATCCCTTCGTGTTCTGACAACCTCTGCCTTAAATATACGTAAAGGCTTGTCCTGCACAGCTGTCTGCGGCAAAGAATATCCCCGATTCACTACTCTCTGGCTGTCCTCCGCAGTTCCGTTCCAGAAGGACAGCACTCTATTCCGAGGCTGGGTCCTCTCGCCTTAGACTCTCCCACCACAGGAAACGTCCTTTCCATCTAGGACTTTCAACATTTGGTAGTAGACTTCGGTGAGGTCGCTCGCACAGAGGTACTCCAGCGGACCCACTCCTTACCGCTCTCCGGCCACCCAGGCCATCGGCGGACCCTGGAATTTCTGCAACGCAAGATTCTGGTAGCGACCGTGATCCCAGATGTCCGTGGCTCTGCCTTCAACATTCCCAGTCCAATTCCTCCAACCAGCGGCCCTCTGGGTTTCCTGCGGCCCTTGATACCCCTGGACCCATATAGCCGTGGGCTTGCTACCTTCCGATCGGGCCACGGTGATCATGACAGTGGTGGGCCGGTTCTCCATTCATTGCCTTCCCCAAACTTCTGCCAGCTGCTGAGACGGCGGACTGGTTCCCCAACACAGTCCGCCTCCACGCTTCGCCCCAGGGCATTGTATCTCACCAGAGCCCACAATTCGTCTCCTGCTCCTGGCGAATACTGTAATCCCTTCCCTCCTGCGTACCGCAGTGATTTTATCCTCTGCCTATCATCCGCAGGCCCACGTTGAGACCGAAAGATCCAGTCAGCAGGCGGAGAACTTTCTGCAATGGCTCGCTGCCTCCGACCGTTCCACGTGGAAGTATCTGTTCTGGGTAGAGCTGTCCCACAATCTAGCACGCCCTCTGCCAAAGGCATGTCACCCTTTAAAGTGTTACACGGCTCCCAACTCCTGTTCCTCCCCGCGGAGAAGCCAACGGCAGGGGCTCCGTCCCCCAGGGCCCTGGTTCGTCGCTCCCAGGATGCTTGGAGTTTGGCACCAAGGGCCATCCCAGCTGGCAACGGCGCCTGCTGCCACCAAGCCAACCGGCGGCGGCGCCCAGCCGGATTACTCGGACCTGGAGAGCGTATCTGCCTGAGATCTGCCCCCGCGCACCGACTTCAGCCAGTTCTCGTCCCGATTTATCGATCTCTTCAAGACTACCCATCCCATCAATCCAGTCATTCGCCGTCTCCGGCTGCCACTGTCTCTCCGCAGTAGGCGCACAGCAGACACCACTTCTCCGGCTCTCCACTCTGCTCCGGACGAGATTAACCACAGGGACAAACGCATGAGGCTGTCATTCACTGAATACTGGTCACTGTACAACAGCACCGGTGCGTGAAAACTCATCGTCAAACGGTGCTTCTGTACCCACTCACTGAGAGACCACAGTCAGCATGGGTCAGGAAATCCCCCTCCTCATCGCTGACCACTGACACGTGCACCTCAGGGCTGTGTGCTCAGACACCCGGCTCAACTCCCCGCGCCGATAGCACGGTGGCTACGCATAGCTCCAGCGCGATCAGTCGGCCCCAGCGCGCTTGTTTCATCCCCGCAATCGATCCGATGCGGTTCCCCCACCTCAGAGGGTGTGCCCCTCGTGTCCCCTTTAAATCTTACTCCTCCCACTTTGAACCTGTCCACGCCAGAATTGGACTCCCCTGCCCTGGGGGAAAGATTGTGACCGTCCACCTAACCTACGTCCTTCATGGCTTTCTAAACCGCTGTAACGTTAGCCCTCGGCCTCGCTCGCTCCGGGGAGAACAACCCCACCCTATTAGAAACAACTCCCCAGTCCCGGCAAAATCCTCGTGAATCTTTTCTGTATCTTCTCTAGTTTAAGCGCATCAGAACTGCACACAGGAGTGGTGTCACGGGCGTTGACAGGAAGCAGAACTGGGCTGAGAAGGTGGTGATGAGAGGGCGGACAGGAGCGAGATATGCCAACCAGTGGAATGGTGCCGCAGCAACAACCCGCCACTCAACGTCAGTAAGACGAAAGAGCTAATGGTGGACTTCAGGAAGGGCAAGACGAAGGAACACGTACCAATCCTCATAGAGGGATCAGAAGTGGAGAGAGTGAGCAGTTTCAAGTTCCTGGGTGTCAAGGTGCAAACGAAGATAAGTAGTGCAAATAATAGAAGATTTAATAAAAATATACAGTATTTCTGTTTTTTGTACGATTTTTAATCCATTCAATATACGTACACTGTAATTGATTTATTCAATTTTTTTAGTGTTTTTTTTCTAGATTATGTATTGCATTGAACTGCTGCTGCTAAGTTAACAAATTTCGCGTCACATGCCGGTGATAATAAACTTGATTCTGATTCTGAGCGGTGGCAGGCGGAGTTCGATGGTAACAGTGAGAAAAGGGCATGCCCTGGGGGCTGGAGGTCTTTAATAATGGACGCTGCCTTTCTGAGACACCACTCCTTGAAGATGCCCTGGGTACTCTTTAGGCTAGTGCCCAAGATGGAGTTGACTAGATTTACAACCCTCTGCAGCTTCTTTCGGACCTGTGTGGTAGCCCCTCCATACCAGACAGTGATGCAGTCTGTCAGAATGCTCTCCACGGTACATATATAGAATTTTTTGAATATTTTTCTTGCCATACCAATCAACCGGGCCTCCCAAGCACAAAAAAATCTCTCCTTCTGCGCGGACTTTGGACGGCATATGCTTCCTATCTCGGCGGCTCCCGCATAGTAGACATGTATCTAAACTAAACTACAATAAACACACAAAGTACAAACATTCAGTGTTTACAAGACAACGAATAAATTCAAATTCAAATATGATTATTACTGTCTATAAGGCAGTCAATCGCTCCGGGAAATCCCCCCACTGTACCCATTGTGACCACATGCTCCCTCTCCAAGGACAGCAGGGCACGAACGTATCCTCGGAAGGGGGGCAGGCAATCGGTCCTGGTAGAGTCCCTAGCTAGACCCGCGAATGGCCATCTTGGCCGGGCCCAGGAGCAAGCCCACCAGCTCACGACCCGCTCCCTTCCGTACTGAGTGCCCGGGGCTGAAGTGCAACCAGAACCTTCAGATAATCAAACAGGGGCTGCAACCTCTCACACTCCCTATAAGCGCTGACTCCTCCCGGACATAGAACGGGGTGTCAGTCGCTGTTGCACGGTACTGCCCTATGCAACGCCTTCCACCCCAGGTCCCCAATGTACAGGGGAAGGGCCCCTGCATAAAGCGGTTTCCACCAGGGACCTCCCCCGCTGCCGGGTGGTAAAACAGATCGTCAAGGCGAGTCATTCGGCAGACGAAGGCAAGGAGGTAGGAGGTGTGCGTGAGCAACCCAGTTGCGTTGGAGCGTCACGGAACGGCACGGTGGGCATCTCCGCGAGACGGCTCATGTTGTGCGGGACCCTCTCCCGCGTGGTATCCCGAGGCATTCCCGGCCCACCGGGTGCTGGTGCAGCCGGAGCCTCTCCACTTATCCAAGCCCCCTCGACACCCACCGTGATAGGATGGGGACCAGACCCCTTCGCAGCTTGAGCACGGTCCCACACGGGCGCGGGAGGACCCTGTCTGGATGAGACTAGACCCCATATCCTCGACGGCTCTTGGTAAAAGCGAGGCGGTTCTATCAAAGCGGCGTGGCTGATGCTGCCCGCTGGAAGTCTCGTGCCCTCCTGCAGGCAGTGAACCCGGTGGAGAAAATGCGTCGCCACCTCGGTACACAGGTATCCCTGCAGGGTCCTGAGGCGGCGGGCCGCCAGCTGGGTGCGCACGGATGCCAATGACTCACCGTCCTCTGCGATCGGAAGACTCAAGCAGCGCAGCTGACCCCCGATGCCCCCTGTTGCCCCAGAGATCCGCCAGCATCTTCTGGGCTCTGGAGACAAAAGAAGAGGGCGGGACTAAGATAATCAGCCGGTGCCATATCATGGAGGCGGCCAGCTAATGCCTTTCCCCGGTATGTGATTGTGCGAAGGAGGCCTGACCAGCGTCCCAGTCCGGCCCAGATTTTTGTCTGCAAATCCCGCCAGTTCGCCAGCCAGGCCTTTCCGCTGACTTCAGGTAGACCCTCGAGTAGATGAGGTGCGTGGAGCCCCACGCAAAGGGTCTCAACCTCACCGGTAAGGAGTCCACCAAGAGGCCCGCTCTCTTCTCCCAGTTGACCCTTGCAGAGGACGCGGGCGAGGAGATCTGCTGCCAGTCTCGCATCCTCTGTAAGTCAACGGGGTCGGTGACTATGAGGAGGACGTCATTGGCTTAAGCCGACAGGACGACCTCCGTGTCTGTTTCGCGTAGATCCGAATCCGTTAACCTCTTACTGAGAAGGCACAGGAGTGGATGCACGCAGGGTACAACTGTCCCGACATGGGGCATCCCTGGCGCACCCCCCTCGCAAAGCACAACCCATTACCCTTAACAAGACACTCTGCAGCAGTGTACAACAGTTGGACGTGGGACACAAAACGTGGCCCCAGCCCGAACGCTTGCAGAGTCCCAAAAAGGATACTCGTGGTCCTCCCTGTCAAATGCCTTCTCTTGGTCAAGTGAGAGAAGAGCGACCGACCGACCAGCCTCTCAGCACAGGTAGATGAGATTGAGGATAAGCTGGATGTTGTCCTGGATGGACCGCCCTGGAACTGCGGAGGACCGATCAGGCTAGACCACCTGAGCCAGCATGGAGCCCGAACGATTGGCCATTGCCCGGGCAAAGATCTTGTACTCCGCACTGAGGGGAGATACTGGGAGCCATGTTCTTCCCCCAGTATCCTTGGATCATCAATCCCAGGATGCACCAGCAGGCCCGGAGAAATTTAACGGTCAACCCATCTAGTCCCTGGGACTTGCCTCTCCGCAACTGGTTGAGGGCACTGGTTAGTTCCACCAAAGACAGCGGAGCCTCGAGCCGCTCAGAACCCCCAGGGCGAACCCTTGGCGGGTCCTCACTGCAAGGCTCCGGCGAGAAGTGAGCCTCATAAAAGGAATGGACTTCCACGACAATTCTCGCCGGATCCGTGACAGAGGGGGCATCCTCTGCCAGCTGCTTCGCGAACTGCCTGCGGACAACCCGCCCTTTCTCGGCAGAATAGAAGAAGGACAAGGTGTGGCCGGGATCCTGCGAGGGATTCATTAGAATGGACCAATAAAATAGCAGAGGCGCGAACGGGGCGGCCAATCCTCTCAGTATGCCAGTGTTCGGAGTGGCCAGGTTCAGGTGAGGTAGAGTATTTGGGAGGTTTCTGTTCTTCTTTGTCCCATCCTCATCTGTCAGAGCACAGCAGAGTAGTGCAGTGAGAATGGCTCCAGGGGCCAGTGCTCTGTACTCTGCGTGGGATATGGGAACTCTGGGAGACCTCCACCACATCTACACCAGGTGCACCGAGCTGCAGCTGCTGTGAGAAGGTGTTAAAGAACTGGAGCCGCAGCTCGATGACCTTCGACTCGTACAGGAGAATGAGGAGGTGATAGGCCGGAGCTACAGGGAGGTAGTCACCCCTAGACTGCAGGAGACAGGGTAGCTGGGTGACTGTCAGGAGAAGGGGAAATGCACAACCCACGCAGAGTACACCTGCGGCCCTTCCCCTCAATAATAAATATACAACTTTAGATACTATTGAGGGGGCACAGTGACAGGGTCTCTGGCACTGAATCTGGTGCTGTGGCTCAGAGGAGCGCGGAGGTGAAGAGGACTACAGTGCCGATAGGAGAGGAACGGTCAGAAACGAGATTCTGTGGGCGCGATAGGTGGTGTGTTGCCTCCCTGGTGCCAGGATCAGGGAGGTCTCGGATCGGGTCCATGGCATTCTCAAAACCGAGGGTGAGCAGCCTGAAATCTGGGTACATATTGGCACCGACGACATAGGTAGACAAGATGAGGAGGTTCTGAAGACAGATTTCAGGGAGCTAGGTAGAAAGGTAAGAAACAGGACCTCTGGAGTAGTAATCTCTGGATCGCAGCCTGTGCCGGGCGCCAGTGAGCGTAAGAACAGGATGCTTTGGCAGGTGAATGCGTGACTGAGGAACTGGTTCCGGGGGCAGGGGTTCAGATTTATGGTTCATTGGGATCTCTTCTGGGGGCGGTATGGCCTGTACAAAAGGGATGGGTTACACCTGAACCTGAGCGGGTTCAATATCCTTGCGGGCAGGTTTCCGAGAGTTGTTCTGGGGTGGGGGGGGGCGGGTGTTAAACTAATTTGGCGGGGGATAGGGAGTGGAGTGCTAGTGCTGAAGATGAGGTAGCTGGTTTACAAACAGAGGCAATGTGTAGAGAGGAGAGGCTGTTGATAGGGCAAACAGGATGAGTTGCAATGTAAAAGGCGGACAAAATCAAAAAGGGGGAATACAAGATTAAATGTGTTATATTTGAATGTGTGCAGTCTACGGAATAAAGTAGATGAACTTGTAGCACCGTTACAGATTGGCATGTATCATGTTGTGGGCATCACTGAATCGTGGGTGAAAGAAGATTACAGTTGAGAGCTTAATGTCCAAGGATACACATTGTATCGAAAGGACAGACAGAAGGGGTGGAGTTGCTCTGTTGAAAAAAAATGAAATCAATTCATTAGAAAGAGGTGACATAGGGTCAAAATGTGTTGAATCACTGTGGATAGAGCTAAGGTAGAAAGACCCTGATGGAAGTCATATACAGACCCCCAAACAGAAGTAAGGATGTGGTCTACAACTTACAACAGGAGATAGAAAATGCATGCCAAAAGGGCAATGTTACAATAGCCATGGGGGCGGGGGGGGGTGGTTCAATACACACGTAGATTGGGAAAATCAGATTGGTGCTGTCCCAAGAGGAGGAATTTCTAGAATGACTACGAGATGGTCTTTTAGAGACGCTCGTGATTGAGCCCACTAGGGGACCAGCTATTCTGGATTGAGTGTTGAGCAATGAACCGGAATTGATTTGAGAGCTTAAGATAAAACAGCTCTTGGGCGGGGTGATCATAATACGATTAAATTCACCCTGACATTTGTGAAGGAGAAGCTAAAGCCAGATATCAGCATTACAGTGGAGTAAAGAGTATTACAGAGGCATGAGAGAGGAGCTGGCCAGAATTGATTGGAAAAGAACACTAGCAGGGGTGACGGCAGAGCAGCAATGGCTGGAATTATGGAAGCAATTCGGAAGGCACAGGATATATACATCCCAAAAAGAAAGAAGTATCCTAAAGGAAAGATGACATAACTGTGCTAACAAGAGAAGTCAAATCTAACATGAAAGCGCAAGAGAGGGCATATAATAGAGCAAGAATTAGTGGGAAGTTAGAGAACTGAGAAGCTTTTAAAAATCAACAGAAGGCAACTAAAAAGTCATTAAGAAGGTAAAGATGGAATATGAAAGTAAGCTAGCCAATAATGTTAAAGGGGATACTAAACGTTTCTTCAGATACATAAAGTGTAAACAAGAGGCGAGAGTGGATATCGGACCACAGCAAACGATGCTGGAGAGGTAATAATGGGGGACAAGGAAATGGTGGACAAACTGAATAAGTATTTTGCATCAGGCTTCACTATGGAAGACACTAGCAGTATTGTGGAAGTTCCAGTGCGTCAGGGGTCAGAAGTGTGTGAAGTTACCATAACTAGAGAGTAGGTTCTTGGGAAGCTGAAAGGTCTGAAGGTGGATAAGTCACCTGGACCAGATGGACTACACCCCAGGGTTCTGAAAAAGGTGATTGAAGAGATTGTAGAGGCATTAGTAATGATCTTTTAAAATCTCTAGATCCTGAAATCATCCCAGAAGACTAAAAAATTGCAAAAGACACTCCACTTTTCAAGAAGGGAGAGAGGCAGAAGAAAGGAAAGTATAGGCCAGTTAATCTGACCTCAGTGGTTGGGAAGATGTTGGATTTGATTCTCAATGATGAGGTCTCACGGTACTTGGAGTCACATGATACAAAAAGACCATAGTCAGCAAGCTTTCTTCGAGAGAAAGTCTTGACTGACAAATCTGTTGGAATTCTTTGAAGAAGTAACAAGCAGGAGAAACAAAGGAGAATCAGTTGAGGTGCAGCTGGATTTTCAGAAGGCATTTGACAAGGTGTCACACATGAGACTGCTTAACAAGCTACAAGCCCATGGAATTACAGGAAAGATTCTAGTATGGATAAAGAAGTGGCAGATTGACAGGAGGCAAAGTGTGGAACTAAAGGGAACCTTCTCTGGTTAGCACTAGGTGACTAGTGGTATTACACAGGAGTCTGTTGGGACTAATTCTTTTTACATTATATGTCAGAGATTTGGATGATGAAATTGATGGTTTTGTTGCAAAGTTTGTGCTTGATATGACGATAGCTGGAAGGACAGGTAGCTTTGAGGAGATAGAGAGTCTACAGAAGGACTTAGATAGATTAGGAGAATGGGCAAAGAAGTGGCAGATGGGATATAGTGTTAGGAAATGCATAGCCATGCAGTTTGGTAGAAGAAATGAAAGGATTGACTATTTTCTAAATAGTGAACTGGTGAGGCCTCACTTGGAGTTTTGTGAGCAATTTGGGGCCTCTTCTTAGAAAGGATCTGTTGAACCTGGTGGGGGGGTCAAAGGAGGTTCACAAAATGATTCCAGGATAGAATGGCTTCTCATATGAAGAACATTTGATGGCTCTGGGTCTGTCTTCACTAGAATTCAGAAGAATTAGGGGGGTGACTTAATTGAAACCTATCGAGTTGTGAAAGGCCTTTTACAGAGTGGATGTGGAGACAATGTTTCCTATGCTGAGTGAGTCTAAGACCAGAGGACACAGCCTCAGAATAGAGGGGCATTAGAACGGAGGTGAGGAATTTCTTTTGCCAGAGAGTGTAAAATTCTTTGTCGCAGACAGCTGTGAAGGCCAAGTCTTTATATATATATATATATATATATATATATATATATATTTAAGGCAAAGTTTGATACATTATTGACTGGTCAGGGCATGAACGGATACGGGGATGGATGGGGGGAGTTGGGAGATTGGAGCTGAGACGAAAAGTGGATCAGCCATGACGAAGTGGCGGAGCGGGCTCGGTGGGCCAAATGGCCTAAGTCTGTTATATCTTATGGTCTTCTGATTCTATACAGAGGGGGAGAAGGAGCTATTTGGAGATTTTGCAGAGCAACCAAGTTGAGAGATGAAAACACGAGGAAATCTGCAGATGATGGAATTTCAAGTAACACACATAAAAGTTGCGGGTGGCCTGCTGCGTTCGCCAGCAACTTTTATGTGTGTTGCTTGAAGTTGAGAGATGAGTCCTTCACAGCGCAGAAGTCTGTTGTTTAGAGACGGTCCCTGAGAAGGTCTACACTTTCCATTCACAGTCCTGGGAGAAGTGGGGCATCATACACACACACACACACACACACACACACACACACACGGATCGGCCCTACAGCTTTTGCCACAAGTACATCCAAACATGAAACACACAGTAAAATGTACTTCCTGTGTCAACGACCAACGCAGCCCGAGGATGTGCCGGGGGCAGCCGCAAGCGTCACCACGCATCCGGCGCCAACATAACATGCCCACAACTTCCTCCCTCTAATTCATGCGTCTTTGGAGTGGAACACTCCCACACTCCAAAGACTCCCACTTTCCTCCGGGAGTGTGGAGCACCCGGAGGAAAGCCACCCGGTCTCGGGGAGGACGTACAAACTCGGGGACAGCGGCAGAATTGAATCCCGATCGCTGATGCCTTGCGTTAACCGCTCTGCTACCGCGTCGTAACCCCGAATCCCTCCACCCACCGACACAGCCTCAATCACAGCACGCAGTGCGGACATAACCATCATCGTCCTCACTGATTGTGTGTCTGGAAAGTGTTCCCGTCACTCTGTCCCTCTGAGCAGTTACGAATAAGGGTATCTGCAACCCACGGACTGTTCCCCGGCGCAGATACTGAGACAAACGTCAACTCCCACTGAATATCATCAACTGGCTGAAAAGCACAAGGACTCCTGGAGCAGCCCCCCTCTCCGTATGTCTGGAGGACTGGAGGATTGCTTCACTCACTCCTTTGCAAAAGGCAGGGGCTTCTGCTCGTTACCATTTCAATTCGACTTCCCGTCCCTATTCTGACAGGCCTGTTGTGCTGGTAGGCAAATTGGAGCGACTCAAAATGCCCTCCTCGAGGCCCACGAGGAGGCCAACATCAGTTCGAAGGAACCACACCTCATATGTACGTAGATTTCTCCAACCTTTGATCATTTCTCCCTCCTTCCCTGTCCTTTTACCTTTTTGAACTCTGGTTACCCTCTCACCCCTTCCCTTCTCCTTGCTTTCCAATCACCTCCTCCTTCCCTTTCGCCCATGATCTACTTTTATCTCCCATTAGATTCCCTCCTCCTCAGCCTTTTACCTTTTCACCTAACCCTTCCCAGCTTCTCCCTTCATCCTGCCCCTCCTGTCCACCAACTTTTCCCCTTCACCGGGTGTCGCCTACCACCTGTCAGCCTGTACTCCGCTCCTGAACCCCGCCGCCCCACCAAACTTCTTATTCGGACTCCTGCCACCTTTCTTTCCAGACATGACGAAGGGTCTTGACCCGAAACGTCGACTGTTTATTCTCCTCCATTGATGCTGCCCGACCCGCTGAGGTCCTCCAGCATTCTGTGTGTGTAGATCAGCCGGTGCTGTCTGGTCTTGCATTGGAAGGAGGTGAACGCTGCTAACGGACGGGGTCCAGGGTAGAGAGTACGCCTGCTGGGGGGCGGGGGGCGTGCACCCGGCACGGTGATTACAGAATCCTGCCGGATGGTCACGTTCTCGGGCCATGCCAACAACGGTCGCCGAGGGGCCCCGTGTGACAGCCCCTAAATCTCCTCGTAGGCACGTCGTCCGAGGAGGAAACACGGCCGACTTTCATCAAGTTCCCGCGATACTGCATGATGCCGTCTCCAAACAAGGAACAGTCCACCCCGACACATTAAAAATCAAAATCGGAGACTCCAACCAGGCCCGTTTGAAGAAAACCCTGCCCACTTACCATCAGCATTGACCTGTAGCACTGGACGTCCCAGTACACTGGACAACTTATACTATGATAAGGAATGCCTACCGTTCCACGCCCAGACCGCATTTTGGTAAATCGGACCCCTTGGCTGTCCCTCTCCTACCTGCCTCCCCGCTAAAGGGCAAAGCTCCAGAGATTAAGACAACAGAGAGGCGGTCGCGGGAGGCAGAGGAAGTCGGTGCACTGTGCTGTGTTCGAGAACATCCAGGAATCTGAATAAATACGCCAGTTGTAGACGAGAGCCTTCCCCAACCTAAAGCCCTCGGTGAACCATGAGATCCGCAATCTGCTGAGGGCCAGATCAGAAGTATTCAAGTCTGGAGACCAAGAAAGTTACAGGAGGTCCAGGTATGACCTCTGAAAAGGCACCTCACGGGTGACGTGGAAATTCCGGACCGAACTTGAACCTACGAAGGATGCTCGGCAGGGCTTGAACGCTTACAAAGTTAAATCAGGCGTCGCAGGAGACGGCGGGGCTTTGCTTCCAGATGAGTTCAATGCCTCCTATGCTCGCTTGCACCGTCAAAACACGGAGCTCCCACATCCCCCGATGATCTCAGTCTCTGAGACCGGTGTGCAGCTGCCTTCATGAGGGTGAATCCGCGGAAAGCAGCCGGGCCCAGACGGGCTGACTGGCCACGTACTGAAGCCCTGTGCCGGTCAACTGGCCGGAGCGTTCCCTGAGATCTTTATCCTCTCGCTTTGGTAGTCCGAGCTACTCGACTGCATCATGTAGGCTTCAGTTACACTGGTGGCCGAGAAGAGCATGGTGATCTGCCTCGATAACTAACGTCCAGTAGCACTTACATCCACGTCCACTGCTCAGAAGGGGAGGAGAAGATGGCAGCGCGACACAGCGTGCAGCGGCCACTCCGGTGATGAATATCTGTTATCTGTCAAGTAGGGTGCCGTGCACAATCCTGATTTGATGGAGGCGGACGTGAGAGCACGATGGAACATTTGGTGAAACTTCTGAAATGCCTGCTTCGCTGCTGCTACTGTGTGATCCAGAATCTCCGGGGGAGAAGGCCCCGAGCCCTCGGCTTTGCTTGTTGCTCGGCGGCCGGGGCGGGATCGAAGCGCTCGGCAGAGGATGGTGCTCGGAGAGGCTGTGTCGGAGGGACTGGTCGGAGGCTCGAAGTTTTCGGACGGACTCAGAGTCCGCTGCGGTCGGGTGCTTCCAATGGTGCCGCATCGGCGAGTTGGCGGCGCTTGGAGGTTCATGGCAAGGAGAGTTTCTCCCTTCTACCGTCTGCGTGAGATGATGGGGCTATCGGGACTTTGAGACTTGTTTTTACCGTGCCCATGGTCTGCTCTTTATCAAATTATGGTATTGCTTTGCACTGTTGTAACTATATGTCATAATTATGTGGTTTTGTCAGCTTTAGTCTCGGTTTGTCCTGAGTTTTCTTGTGATATCATTCTGGAGGAACGTTGTATTATTTTTAATGCATGCATTTCTAAATGACGGTAAACGTGGACTGAGTGTCCTCATAATCTAAATGTTTTGACTCGAAAATGGCATTGGAGCTGTGCCTAGCCACACAGTCTTAAGTGCAGAGCGAGTCGAGCAGGGGACTAAGCACACAGCCCTGTGGCTCACCTGTGCTGATGGAGGTGGTGGAGGAGATGTTGCCAATCCGAACTGATAAAACATCAGCTGCTGCCTGAGAAGCGATTTGGATTCGCTCCATTTCGCCTACCAGCACAACAGGTCTGCAGAAGATGCCATCTCACTGGCTCTTCATTCGACCTTGAGATATTTGGACAGCAAAGATGCATACTTTGAGAAGCACTTTATCGACTACAGCTCAGCATTCAATACCATCATCTTCTCAAAAGTAATCAATAAGCTCCAAGACCTTGCCCTCAATGCCTCCCTGTGCAATTAGATCCTGGATTTCCTCACTTGCAGACCGCAGTCAGTTCGGATTGGCAACAACATCTCCTCCACCATCTCCATCAGCACAGGTGAGCCACAGGGCTGTGTGCTTAGTCCCCCGCTCTACTCGCTCTGCACTTAAGACTGTGTGGCTAGGCACCGCTCCAATGCCATTTTTGAGTCTGCTGACAACACCACTGTCGGAAGCTGAATCAGAGGTGGTGATGAATCAGCAGACGGGAGGGAGATTGAAACTCTGGCTGAGTGGTGCCATAACAACAGCCTCTCACTCAGTGTCAGTAAGACCAAGGAGCTGATTGTTGACTTCAAGAAGAGGAAACCAGAGGTCCGTGAGCCAGTCCTCATCAGGGCATCACAGGCAGAGAGGGTCAGCAACTTTAAATTCCTGGGTTTTATTATTTCGAAGGACCAGTCCTGGGTAAGTGCAATAACGAAGAAAGCATGGCAGCATCTCTACTTCCTGAGGAGTTTGCAAGGATTCAGCATGTCATCTAAAACTTGGACAAACTTCTATAGACATGTAGTGGAGAGTGTATTGACAGGCTACATCACAGCCTGGTACGGAACCAGCAATGACCCTGAACAGCAAACCCTCAAAAAGTACTGGATACGGCCCACTTCGTCATGAGTAAAGCCCTCCCCATCTCTGAACACATCTACATGAAATGCTGTTGCAGGAAATCAGCATCCATCACCAGAGATCCCCGCCACCCAGGCCGTGCTCTTTTCTCACTGCTGCCATCAGGTAGAAGGTACTTTCCGTATCTTGGAAGTCACCTCTCGTCCAATGTCGACCTTGATGACGAGATCCAACATCGTCTTAAATGCGCTGGAACAGCTTTTGGACGTCTCCGAACAAAAGTCTTTCATGATCGTGACATCCCAACAGACACCAAAATGTTAGTGTACAAAGCAGTGGTGTCCCAATGCTCCTGTATGCATCAGAAACCTGGACAACATACTGATGACATCTGAAGGCACTTGGAAAGTTCCATCAACGCTGTCTTCGAAACATCTTAAATATCAGCTGGGAAGATAGAATAACCAACGTCGGTGTGCTAAATGAAGCAAAAACAAGAAGCATTGAAGCCTACGTCATCAAGAACCAACTAAGATGGAGCGGTCTTGTTGTTTGGATGAGAGACGAACGTCTGCCAAAACAAATCTTCTACTCCCAGCTTAAAGAAGGCAAACGTAAAAGAGGCGGACAACAGAAGAGATTCAAAGATGTCTTAAAAGCCAACATGAAGAAATGTAACATCGACATCAACAATTGGGAAACCAATGCCAAGGACAGGAAACTCTGGCAAGCCATCATCCGAGAAGAAACAGCAACTTTCCAAGCCAACAGATGTGCAGAATTAGAAGAAAAGAGAAGAAAATGGA
Organism: Mobula birostris; assembly: GCF_030028105.1. NCBI lineage: Eukaryota > Metazoa > Chordata > Chondrichthyes > Myliobatiformes > Myliobatidae > Mobula > Mobula birostris. The sequence goes on from NC_092379.1 coordinate 48,789,474, forward strand.
AAGAGAGGCAGCAACAACCAAAGCCCGATCTACCATCTGCAACTATCTGTCCTGAATGCCGAAGAACTTTCAAAGCCAAGATTGGACTCATAAGCCACTGAGATCACAAGTAGGTCAACAGAACGAAGACCATCATTCTCGACCTCAAGGGATAGCCACAATAACAAGAGCCTCAGGACTCACACCACCAGGTTCAAGAACAGTTACAACCCGTCAACCACCAGTTGAACAAAAGAGGATAACTACACTCGTCTAGTGAGATGTTCCTGCCACCAACGATCTCACTTTAAGGATTCTTCATCTTGTTATTGCATGTTCACATCACTCATTGCTATTTATTTATATTTGCATTTGCACAGTCCGTTAATTTCTGCCCTCTGATTGATCTTTTGTTGGTCCTGTTATAGTTACTATTCTATAGAGTTGCTGAGCAGGCCTGCAGGAAAATGAATCTTCCGGTTGTGTATGGGGTGACATACATGTACTTCGGAATAAAATTTACTCTGAATTTTGCGTGATGGTGCGTTGTGAATATATTGATGGTGTAGTGACCACAGAGAAAGGTGCGTATGCACTCAGTGGCCACTTTATTAGGTACTGATTAATTTAAATAATTAATTTAAATCAGCCAATCATGCGGCAGCAGCTCAGTACATTAAAGCATGCAGACATGGTCAAGGGGTTCAGTTGTTGTTCAGATCAAACATCAGAATGGGGGAGAAATGTGGTCTAAGTGGATTTGACCACAGAATAATTGTTGGTGCCAGATGGGGTGGTTTGAGTATCTCAGAAACTGATCTCCTGGGATTTTCACACAGAACAGTTACAGAGAATGGTGCAAAAAAAAAACAAAAATAAATCAGGTGAGGGGCAGCTCTGAGGGTGAAAATGCCTTGTTACTGAGAGAAGTCAGAGGAGAATGGCCAGACTGGTTCAAGGTGACAGTAACTGAAGCAACATGTTACAACAGTGGTGTGCAGAAGAGCATCTCTGAATGCACAACATATCGATCCTCCAAGTGGATCACAAATGGCAGAAGACCACGAACACAAACCCAGTGGCCACTTTATCAGATACGGGAGGTACAGAACAAAGTGGCCCGAGTGTATATTACAGACTAATTTTCTGAAATAAAAATACTTTGCATTTTCTGCTCCAAGCAGCCTTGTGTCCCGTAACCAAAAGTGTTTCTCCCTGAAGCAGTTTCTTCTTCTGTCTGTTGCTTGCCTTGTTGGTTTTTAACTTTCCTGCACTGTGTCTTTTCACGCCGTTACGTACTATTCAGATTGAGCCCTGGGAGAATTTGCACCCTCCTTTCCCCCAACTCTCCCTTTGTCTCACTCCATCAACCCCATTATATTTTTTTTATACTGAATTATATTATACATTAGGGTAGTCGGCATTATATTATATTTTTTTCCTATGTATATTTACAGTTCTCTGGGGTTGAATGTTCTGATTGATTTTTTTATATATGTGAAGTGGTTGGCCTGAGTTTTTTTCCCTTTCTTTCAGTGGGAGATTGGGGTGGATATTAATTTTACATAACTTTCTTTTGGGTGCTTTTTTTCCCTTCCTACTGTTATATCGGATTTGTTTGTATAGCACTGTATAAATCTCCATTTTGTTGTTCTTCGTAGTTTCTTGAAGAAACGCATAAAAAATTTAATTTTAAAAAAACCACCCATCATCTACACACTCAGCCCTGTTAAAATTTGGACTCCTTCCCCGCCCCCCCCCCCACCCCACCATCTCACTATTCCTGCTCCCATTTCACCCCATCGCCCCCGTCATCGACACCTAGGCACATGCCTCAATTACGCATTCTGGACATGTGACAAGCATGTGTGTGTATTTGTCTGCTGGGGAGGGTGACAGTAACAGTGAAGTCAGACACAGATTCCGATATTCTGTAGTTTATTATAAAATAGACAGGATTACAAAGAGACAGCGAGTTTCACAGTATACACAGCTGTCACCCCCTCACCCCCTTCACTCACTGAAACCCACCTCACGAGGCTAGTGGGGTGGGGGGGCCGAAGGGTCAGGAGTCATCCTTAGGAGAACAGGGAGTGGTGATAGGAGAGGGGGAAGGGGAGGAGCAGAGATGGGAGAGGGAGAAATGTGCCAGAGAGTTTGGGGGGGGGAGGGATAAGGAGGGCAAAGGGGAATGGGAGAGAGACAGGAAAGGAGAGATGCGGGGCTGGGGGAAGATGAAGGGGTTGGGGAATTGCGGAAGGTGAAGGTGACAGGGAGGCAAAAAGGGAGATGGCTGGAGAGGGAGAGCTTTCAAAGGGGACAGGAAGACGGCAGGGAGAGGGGTAGGTGTAGGGAGAAGGGGAAGGAGAGAGGTGAGCATTAGAGGAGTTGGGGGAGAGATGGGGAGGTAAAAAGGAGAGATGGAAGGGGGCAGAAGAATTTCTGATGTCTGACCCATGGGATGCTGGGAAGGGCCAGACTTTCAGAAATAAATTATAACGAAAGTGAAATTCTGAGAGTTTGCAGCCGTGGGAGGGAATGATGCAAATCCATCAGCAGGGACAGGATCCAATGGCTGCAGCTCCCAGGCCTGCGAGAGGTTCCGGGCCGGAGGTCATGTGCGAGAGATGGGGAGGGGGTGTGAAAGGCCATGCTCAGGCTCGGCGTCTGGGGTAGAGGTGGGCATTAATCATCTCCCCCAATCCCAGCCTCCCTTCTCCCTCCACGTGCCATCCAGCAGCACAGGCTGGGGCCTGTCGTCACGGCAACGGGACTGCCCGCCACAGTGCCTGGGGTGTTTTTGTTTCTCGAGGAGGAGACACTCGCTTGGTTCCAGATTTGCCCCTCACCTCATGCCCCATGGTCATCCTCTGAGGCCTCAGCAAGGAGGCTGGGGGGTGGGGGGCAGGGGAAGGAGCAAGCTCTGGGGTCAGAGATCATGAAAGCCAGACCTGGGGTCAGGGGTTACAGTGCCCCGGTTAAGTGCTATGAAGCTCACGCTCCGGTTGGTAGTTCGGGCTCAGGCCTGAGACGACAGGGAGCAAATCCAGAGTGTGCAGTGGCCTGGCGGGCACCTATGTCAAAGAGACTGTCAGATCCTGCTGAAGGGCCTGGCCAAAGCTGGCTTCAGTCAGAGGCTCAAGGAGCAGGAAGGAGGTGTTCTGGATCTCCAGCTCCTGATCCAGCAGCTGCTTGGCAGCAATCTGGTGAACCTGGGGGGGGGAGAGAGAGAGCACAGTCAGCCTCTGGAGTCAGAGCAGGGCGGTGAAATGGGACAATGGAAGTGTGGGAATCCCGGCGGAGGTTCATGCAGGGTGGGATTGGGCAACAGTGCAAATGTCCAGATCCAGCTGCTGGAGGCAGATGTGCCCGGGGGACGCAGCACAGGTGCTCTGGGTGGGGCTGTTGATCAAATCCCGAAGTGGAGCAGGGACCTTTGCTGGGTGTGGATCCCGGAGTGGAGCGGGAGGGGAGTCGGACTGATCGCAGAGAGAGGGACTGATCCCGGAGTGGAGTAGAATGGATCCCGGAGCGGAGCGGAACGGGAGAGGAGTCGGACTGATTGCAGAGCGAGGAACTGATCCCGGAGTGGAGCGGGAGAGGAATCGGAGTGGAATGGGATGGATCACCAGCTGATATATCCCTTACCTGCACAGTGATGAGTTTGTTTTCGATGGACTCTCTTTCGCTGAACTCCTCCCCAAAGCAGAGAGTCACCTGGTGCTGAGGGAGCACCCCTTTCCCTTGCCGATACTGCTCCAACTCTGCAGCGAAGCACAAGAAACGTTGGGAAACAGCCCATCATCCCTGACCCCCGACCCCCAACCCTTTCCCCTAACTGCTAACCCAGCCCCGAGCCCGACCCTTTCCCCTAACCGCTAACCCAGCCCCGAGCCCAACCCTTTCCCCTGACCGCTAACCCAGCCCCGAGCCCAACCCTTTCCCCTGACCGCTAACCCAACCCTTTCCCCTAACCGCTAACCCAGCCCCGAGCCCGACCCTTTCCCCTGACCGCTAACCCAGCCCCGAGCCCGACCCTTTCCCCTAACCGCTAACCCAGCCCCGAGCCCAACCCTTTCCCCTAACCGCTAACCCAGCCCCGAGCCCGACCCTTTCTCCTGACCACTAACCCAGCCCCGAGCCCGACCCTTTCTCCTGACCACTAACCCAGCCCCGAGCCCGACCCTTTCCCCTGACCGCTAACCCAGCCCCGAGCCCGACCCTTTCCCCTAACCACTAACCCAGCCCCGAGCCCGACCCTTTCCCCTGACCGCTAACCCAGCCCCGGCCACCCTGCTTAACCTCTCCAACCCCACAATCCCTGGGTTGTAACCCCTGAGCACCCTCCTCACCCAGCCAGCCCCTTGGACTCTCAGCTGCAACAAGTGATATCAACCTTCCATTGCACCCCCAGACGCCAACACCACCTCTGTGCACCCCCACTCCCGAACCTGAACCTTGACCCCCCCCCCACACACACACACGACCAGCGCCCGTGACCCCAGAGCCCCGCCGAGGGTTACCTACCGTCCTCGAAGGCTCTGCGGTCAAACAGCCTCTCCACCTTCGACCGCTCCAGCTTTCTGGGCCGGTCGGTCCGTGACACCCCGGGGCCGGTCCAGAAGACGCGGCCTTGGCAGAGACGCTGGGCGAAGATGCCATGGGCGTTGCTGTCCAGCATCACGCCCCGCTCCAGGAAGGTGAGCAGCTCCGCGGTGGCCATCCGTTTCACTGGGTCCCCGATGCAGGAGGCGGGCGGGAAGCGCAACTTCTCCAGGGCCTGGGACCCGAAGGAGGCTTCGCCGGCAGGCAGCGGTGGCAGCGCCGAGGACGAGATCTTGCAGCCGTGCCGCGTCACCGCGCTGCTCACCTCTACGCTGCCGTACCGGAAGGAGACGAACATGGCGTTGGGCTCTGTGCGCCGGGGGTGGGAGGGGGGGGAACAGGAAGGAGACAGCGAATTAGCTCAGGAGGGCTGCCCAGACATGGGGGCTCCCACAAAAGATGCCCGGCCCGCGAGAGCGCGATCCCTTCCCTCACCACCCGCGAGATCTCACTCTGCCCTCGAGATCTCCCCTCATCCTCCGGAGCCCCTGATGAATACAGGAGTCCGTCTACTCATAGTCCACCCCTCTGACCCACACCTCCAACCCATCATCACAAGCCTGAAGCCTCCAGTCACAAGATCACCACGGTCACAACCCACCCCGCTATCGCGGACATCCTCACGAAGGACCCTCACCTTCCGGGACGCACGCTCCTCTCGTTCCCATCATCACCAAGAAACTACAGGAGCTAATGGTAAGAGAACCTCTCCTTCCACTCTACCATCAGATTTCTAAACCCACAACCACCAGCTCACTGCTCCTCATTCACACGACTGGTAATTTATAATCATTGGAAAACCGATGAGATAAAGGAGCAGAATGAGGCCACTCGGCCCATCGAGTCTGCTCCGCCATTTCATCATGGCTGATCCAATTTCCCTCTCAGCCCCAATCTTCTCCCCGTATCCCTTCATGCCCTGACCAGTGAAGAATCTATCATCCTCTGCCTTAAATACACCCAATGCCTTGGCCTCCACTGCTGCCTGTGGCAACGAATTCCACAGATTCACCACCCTCTGGCTAAAGAAATTCCTCCTCACCCCCATTCTAAAAGGACGCCCCTGTATTCTGAGACTGTGTCCTCTTGGTCTTAGACTCTCCTATCACAGGAAACATCCTCTGCACATCCACTCTATCAAGACCTTTCGATCAGTTTCAATGAGGTCACCCTTCATTCGTCTGAGTTCCAGTGAGTAGAGGCACAGAGCCGTCAAACACTCTTCATCTGACAAGCCCTTCAGTTTTACCGGAGGCAATGGCAAACCAATTCTGCAGAAGAGTTGCCAAGATCAACCATGTCAAGGAAAGACCGTGATTGCCCACGTCACACAACACGGCGCATAATGAACGAACAATTTACTGTACTGCTGCCACAAAACAACATATTTCACAACAATAACCCTGATCCAGCTTTAGAGACAGCTTCTTCCCCTCCTCCAGCACATTCCTGAACAGCTACTTCACTCTTCCTCGGGGTTAATAGCCCTGATCCGGGGAATTTTCGCTACCCTCCCTTGTTGCACGTTCTCTCCTTCCTACGCCCATCCCACCGAGTAACACACTCTCTACTGCCCCCGCCCCCCGGGTGCTGCCCACACCGCCCATTCGGATCCCACCCGTCTCTCCAGGCATCTGGCCCACCTCTCCGAGGTCTCTCGAGTATTCCTGCCTTCCTCTCCCGTGCTCCCCTTGTTCAGTAACTCTGCACCTTTCACTGACTCTCTCACTGCCCCCTTTACCCACCCACCTGCCCCTCTGCAACCACTCCACCTCTAACTCTCCCCTACACCTCCCCTCTCTCCCCTCCTCTTTTTCCTATCACCCTCTCCCTTCTCCATCTCCCTCCCCCTCTATTCTGCCTCTTCCCCCCCTCAATTTTCCAGCCTCCTTCCTCATTCTCCCTCTCTTCTCCTCTCCCAACTCTCCCTACCCCCATCTCCCTCCTACTCCCTGCTCTTCCCTCCTTCTCTCTCCCTCTGTTCCCCTCTCCCTGGTCTCTGAGGTGAACCTTTAAGGATTTGGGACAGGATCTCCAAGGTCACAGAGGTCCTTACAGATGACCCCCATATCTCCACAGCTGTCCCAGGCAAACAGGGTCATTGCGGTCCAGGTAAAGCCCCTTCTCATGTCCCGCACCCTCCTGCAGGCACCCCCCAGCGCGCCCCCATCGGATGCCCAGCCCCAGTGGCTTACCTGTCTCCAGGATGTTGGGTGACAGAGGGGCGTAGTCGCAGATCAGGTAGTTAGTCGAGTCTGCTGAATGGGGAAGGCAGGGAGACAGTGAGATGCAGGATTAAAGCACGTCTCCACCGCTGGTGTCTGCAGAGGCCAGGGTCCCCCCAGCACCATCAGTCAGGGAGACCATGGCTAGAAAGACACTACTCACACCCGCAAAGAGCCCAGGGGTACGGTGTTGCCCACGGGCGGGGCCTGATTACCCCAATAAGCCCCAGAGCCTGGTTGAGGCCTGAAGTCGGCGAACCCATTTCGGTGGGGCCCTCCCCGCGGTCAATAACTGCGCTGAGCCAGTGGGGCCTACCTTCTGGGGTGGGGTTCAGGCTCCAGCCCAGTGAACCACTGTCCCTGCAGCCATCCTCCTGTGCGGACATCTCCGACCCGGAGCTGGGATCACAGCCGCTGTCTGTCTCCTCCAGCTGGGGGGAGAGGGACACAGGGTCAGTCATTCCCGTGGATGTGAGGTCGGCCACTCCTCTGCGACGGGAGAATGAGCCCGCCAGGATCGCAGGAGCGCCAAGCACATTCCCTCCGGTACCGCGGAATCTCCGCCCACCTCCCACTGGATCCAGGGATACCCCACCCACCGCCCGCCAGGGTCCCAGATCGGCAGCCTCTCCCCCCTCCCGCAGGGTTGGAGATCGGGTAGCCCCTCCCACCCCTCCCGCGGGGTCCGAGATCCCACCCTTCCCGCGGGGTCGATGTTCGGCAGCCTCTCCCACTGCCCGCCAGGTTCAGAGATCTACCTCCCCACCCCCCCCGGGGGGGTCAGAGATCGACAGCCTCTTCCCCCCACCCCCACAGGGTCGGAGGTCAGGCAGCCCTTCTCCCCCCGGGGTCAGAGATCGGCAGCCTCTCCCCCCTCCCGCCGGGGTTGATCAAACAGCCTCTCCCTCCATTGGGAGTGTCCCACACCTCCCTGTCCTTGTCTCCCACCACCCCCTCACCTTGCACTTGGTCTCGGGCAGGATGGGGCAGCTGGGCACTGAGCCCTCCTCCCTTGGCACCTCCTCCCTTTTCACCTTCACCGAGTCCAGGCTCAGCAGCGGGGCAGCCTTCCCTGATGGAGGGAGATCAGTCAGACCCCGGCCTCCAGTCCAAGAGACAACCCTTCATCCCCCCCCCCACAAACCCCTCCCCACTGACACCACCTTGTCCTTCATCCTCCCACCCACAAACCCCATCCCACTGACAACACCATGTCCTTCATCCCTCCACCCACAAAACACACCCACCTTGTCCCAGCCACCTCCGACCACCCCAAAATACAGCCCTTCGCCCCACCCACTACCTCTGAAAACCTATCCCCACTCATACCACCTAAAATAAACCCCTTGAAGTAGGCACTCCCCGAAATACCCCTCACTGACACCTCATCCGTCCCACCCCTCTAAATACCCTGCCCTCACTAACAGACCCTCATCACGGTACCACTGACAAGCCAAAATATCCCCCCCAACACACACACCCGCATCCCCCACTGGTAACCACTCACCCCACTGAGTTCTGCTTGAAATGTTCACACCCTCACAGCCCACCCACATCTCTCCGGCGCACTGACCGATAATAATGCCCCCCCACCTCCCATCCCCTTCCCACACACACACACACCTTGTGACACACCCAGCCCAAACCTCCCCACCCTGGCCCCTCCCTGCATGCCCCCCCCCCCCAGAGTCTGGTCCTTACTCTTCTGTGCACCCTCCTCAATGATGCGGTACACTTTGTAAGGTTCGGAGATGTCGAGCTGGGACTTCTCTGGGACCTCCTCGAACTCGCTGCTCTTGTTCAGCGCACACCTCATCCGCGTCTTCCAGGTGGCAGGGTCCACCTTATCACCCTCCTTGTATTTGCCCTTGAACTTGGCCCACGCCTGCACCCGGACGTTGGTGGGACAGGGAGAGAGAGAGGGAGAGGCAGACATCCCGTTAGCCACCACACACCGTCCTCGACTACACTGGGACCGCGGGGTCCAGAACAGAGTGAGGCTCCCTCCACACCGTCCCATCACACACTCCCAGGGACAGGGTCAGACACAGGGTGAGGCTCCCTCCACACCGTCCCGTCACACACTCCCAGGGACAGGGTCAGACACAGGGTGAGGTTCCCTCCGCACCGTCCCATCACACACCCCCGGGGACAGGGTCAGACACAGGGCGAGGCTCCCCCCACACCGTCCCGTCACACACTCCCAGGGACAGAGTCAGACACAGGGTGAGGCTCCCTCCGCACTGTCCCGTCACACACCCCCGGGGACAGGGTCAGACACAGGGTGAGGCTCCCTCCGCACCGCCCCGTCACACACTCCCAGGGACAGGGTCAGACACAGGGCGGGGCTCCCTCCCACACCGTCCCGTCACACACTCCCAGGGACAGAGTCAGACACAGGGTGAGGCTCCCTCCACACCGTCCCGTCACACACTCCCAGGGACAGAGTCAGACACAGGGTGAGGCTCCCTCCACACCGTCCCATCACACACCCCCGGGGACAGGGTCAGACACAGGGTGAGGCTCCCCCCGCACCGTCCCGTCACACACTCCCAGGGACAGGGTCAGACACAGGGTGAGGTTCCCTCCACACCGTCCCGTCACACACCCCCAGGGACAGGGTCAGATACAGGGTGAGGCTCCCTCCACACCATCCCGTCACACACTCCCAGGGACAGGGTCAGACACAGGGTGAGGCTCCCTCCACACCGTCCCGTCACACACACCGAAGGACAGGGTCGGACACAAATAAGGGGGTCACAGGACAGAAGATGGGGTCATAGGGTGAAGGGGGAGGTCACCTTGAAGATGGCAGCATCCTCGTCGTGCCTGTAGTCCTGTTTGCCCGCGTGCTTCCAGGGGATGCGGAACATTCCGAGCTTGCGGTCCTCCCAGACCAGGCCGGGGCACAGCCCGTTGTCCACCTGCTCCATCATCCATTGTTTCAGCTTCCGCGTCGATCTCGGGCGGCCCACCATGGCAGCACCTAGGGCGACCGCCAGCCAGGGTCAGGGGTTGCCGTGCCAGACTCCCCTCCGCCTCCTCCCAAACCCCCAGCCCTCGACCTCCCACGCCCCCTGAACCCCACTCTAACAGGGCTGTGACCTCACCCACCCCATCCTCAAAGCAGATCGTGAAACTCACCTACCATGGACACCATCTCCCTGGCTCTGCTCTGTCCTCTGGAGAATCTGGGTGGCAGAGACTCCCGTATCAAGACCAATGTTTATTGACCATAGTTCTGCCTTCAACACCAATTCCAAGCAAACCTCTCACCAAAATCCAGACCCTGGGAGCCAATGCCTCCTCAACAACTGGATCCCTGACGTGCTGACCAACAGACCGCAGTCAGTAAGGATGGGCAACAACACCATCTCTGAATTCTCGATACCAGTAAACCGCCCCCCCCACCAAATCTTCATCCTCATCCCCCTAACCCTGCTCTCTACACATCTACAAGAGCATGATCATGTTCTGCCCCGTGACGATTTGCTCTGCAGCGCGAAGAACTGAGACTGAGGCTTTGCAGCTTCGTGTCTACGGACTCACTTTCTGTTGTTTGCTTTCAATGTTTGCAAGATGTGCGTGTGTGTTTCTCTTCTCTCTGTGCACTGAGCACTCATTGGGTCTTTTTTATATCAACAGGACCTTTCAGGTTTCAGACTGCCTGCAGCAGGCAAATCTCAGGTTGAATCATTTACACACACTTTGATAACAAATGAACTTTGAACTCAACTCCATCCGCAGTTTGATAATGGCCACTCAGATGACAGCAATGAGATAGAGAGCTTTGTCAAATGGTGTCATGACAACCACCTCAACATCAGTAAAACAAAAGAGCTGGTCGTTGTCTTCAGGAAGGTGGGGGAAGAAGGAAGAGGGCACAGTGCACACGCTCCTGTCTACATCAATGGTGTTCAGATTGAGAGGTCTGACAACTTCACGTTCCTGGGAGGGAACATTACTAACAGCCTGTCTTGGTCAAACCAGGTTGATGTCACAGCCCAGAAATCTCACTAAGGCCTCTACTTCCACAGGAGGCTAAAGAAGTGTGCATGTCTCGGTCAAGCCTTACAAATGTTTACAGTTGTACCACAAAAAGTGTCCTTGAGTCAGGATGTCAAAGGTTACGGATAGAAGGTAAGAGATTGGGGCTCGGGAGATCAGGATGTCAAAGGTTACAGACAGAAGGTAGGAGAATGGGGTTCAGGAGGTTAGGATGACAAAGGTTACAGACAGAAGGTAGGAGAATGGGGTTCAGGAGGTCAGGATGTCAAAGGTTACAGACAGAAGGTAGGAGAATGGGGTTCAGGAGGTCAGGATGTCAAAGGTTACGGAGAGCAGGTAGGAGAATAGGGTTCAGGAGGTCAGGATGTCATTCATGATGGAATGCCAGAGCAGACTCGATGGGCCGAATGGCCTGATTCTCTCATGTCTCCTCTGGGTGCCTTAATGGCATCTGACCAGCACGTGACAGCAGGAAGCTGCACAGTTGTGCCCGCAGCACAGCACGCGTTCCTCCTCACGGGCCCCGTCAATACTGTTGACCGCCTGCATACGGTGGCCAGCATCATCAGACACCCCACCCCACCTCACCACCCCGGATTTTCGCCCTTCTCCCTCCGCCCTCCCGCTGGGCAGGAGATATGAAAGACTGAAAGCAGGTAGCACCAGGCTCAGGGACAGCCTCCACCCTGCTGCGGTCAGGTTTTTCAATGTTCCCCAGCACGACAAGATGGACTCCAGACCTCACGATGCACTCTGTCCCGATCTTGCACCTTGTTTCCCTGCACTGCACTCTCTCTGTAACTGTTGCACTTTATTCTGCATTCTGTGGTTGTTCTACCTCACTGCACTGTGTAATGATGTGAACAATAGGCAAGACGAGCATTCGACTTTTCAGTTCATCTGATAATAATGAACTCATTTGCTGTGACCTTGCCAACCCCAGCCTTCTGAGGCCAGGAAGCTACCTTTCCTTTATCCCACATCGACCCCATTCAACCCTGGCTGAACCCTGAACCCACCACGACCTTCAACGCCCCACGTACCTTCCCCAAACTGCCCCCGGGTAACGAGCACAGCAAACCCGTCCAGCCCGGACCCCGGTTTCTGGGGAGAGCTCAGCAAGCCCCGGGACTGGGGGGTGGTCACATTCAGCTTGGAGAGTATGGGGCGGGGGGCAGGGAAGGGGGAGGGCACAGGGGAGAGGGCATTGGGGAGTGTGTAGGTGAGGGGGAGAGGAGAGGAGGTGTGAGGCAGCAGGTACAGGGGATGTCACAGAGCCATCCAGCATGGAGTGAGACCATTCAGCCCATTCATCTTTGCCAGTCCCATTTGCCTCCATCCTCCAGCACTGGACCTATTGAAGTCTGTGATGAAATGCTTGCTTCTTGTATCTGATTCTACCAACTTCTCTGGTGGCAAGTCCCAGACAGCAACCCCTCATTCACCCCCTTCAAACTACTTCCCTTCCCCCTTCATCCACATCAGGCTTATTATGACTGACACCAGTTGGGAGAGTCTGGCACCAGAGGGCCCAGCCCCAGAATGCAGGGAGTTCCCTTCAGAACGGAGACAAGGAGGAATTTCTTCATCCAGAGGGTGGTGAGCCTATGGAATTCATCGCCACAGAGGGGTGTGGAGGCCAGGTCAGTGATAGATTTGAAGAAGAGATTGTTAGGTCCTTGGTTAGTCATGGTGGTCAAGGTTACAGGGAGAAGGCAGGGAAGAGGAGTTAAGAGGGGAAAAAGATCAGCCACAAGACAATGGTGGAACAGCCTGGGACAAATGCCCTAATTCTGCTTGCATCCTCCTGATTTATACGTCACTAAGTGTGTTTTGCTGCAGCAGTACAATCACCAAGCCACAAGCAATATGCAAACACAAAGCGGAAATATTCAGATAGTGTTTATGGAATCTGATGGCAGAGGGGAAGGAGGCGTTCCCAAACACAATGCTCTTGTTTCTCATACCTTAAAGGATTCTGTCTCCCTCTCTCTGCCTGACAGACTTCTATCAGGTCGTCCGCTCAGCCTCACTCACTCCAGGCCTGTCCTGTCCAACCTCGACCCTCCAGTCCAGGCAGCATCCTCCTCTGCCCTCTCCCCAGGAAGGTGGGGGGGGCGAGGGAGGGGAGGGATGAGGGAGAGGAAGGAAGGAGGGGGAAGGAGGAGGGAGGGGAGTGGAGGAAGGTGAGAGGGGGAGGAAGGTGGGAGGGGAGGGGGAGGAAGGTGGGGGGAGGAAGGGAGGAGGGAGGGGTGGGGGAGGAAGGAAGGTGGGAGGGGAAGGAAGGAGGTAGGGGAGGAAGGAGGGTGGGGAGGGGAAGGAAGGAAGGTGGGGAGGGGGAGAAGGGGGAGGAAGGAGGGAGGGGAGGGGCAGGAAGGAAGGGGAGGAGGGGAGGAAGGAGGGTGAGGAGGGGGAGGAAGGAGGGTGGGGAGGGGGAAGAGGGGGAGGAAGGAGGGTGGGGAGGGGGAGGAAGGAAGGTGAGGAGGGGGAGGAAGGAAGCTGGGACGGAAGGAAAGGGGAGGAGAGCAGTCATCACCGCGAGCAGCGACAATGCTTGTTCGCCTCGGACTCACAGCGCGAACAGGGACTCGCTGACAGATGCAATAACAAACACGGGCCTGAGTGCGAACACTGCGCCGCAGCACTTGGGGAGGGCAGGTGAGGGGAGGGGAGGGGAGGGGAGGGGAGGGGGTTGTTGGGAGGAGTGAGTGAGTGAGTGAGGAAGGGGGGGTTAGGAGAGGAACTAAGTGGTGAGGGGGAGGAGAGCAGGAAGAAGGGAACAGTGAGAGGAGGGGGGAGGCAGTGACGGAAGTGGGGGGGAGGGATAGAGTGAGGGAGGAATGGTGTTGGATGAGGGAGGGAGCATTGAGAGGAGGAAAGGAGGGGACATTGAGGGGAAAGAGGGAGGGGGCATTGAGGGGAAGGAGGGAGGGAAGGAGGGAGGGAGGGAGGGAGGGAGGGGGCATTGAGAGGAGAGAGAGAGAGGAGGGCGGGAGGGAGAGACATTGAGAGGAGGGAGGAGGAGGGATGGAGCGGGCATTGAGGGTAGGGAGGGAGGGGGCATTGAGGGGAAGGAGGGAGGGGCCATTGAGAGGAGGGAGAGAGGAGGGAGAGAGGAGGGAGGGAGGAGGGATGGAGGGGGCATTGAGGGTAGGGAGGGAGGGAGGGGGCATTGAGGGGAAGGAGGGAGGGGCCATTGAGAGGAGGGAGAGAGGAGGGAGGGAGAGAGGAGGGAGGGAGGGAGAGAGGAGGGAGGGAGGGAGGGAGGAGGGAGGAGGGAGGGAGGGGGCATTGAGAGCAGGGATTGAGGGGGCAGTGAGAAGAGGGAGAGAGGGGGGCGGGATGGATGGAGGGAGCATAGAGGGGAGGAATTGAGGGGCAGCGAGAGGAGAGTGGGAGGGAGGGAGCATTGGGAGGAGGGATAGAGGGAGGGGCCATTGAGAGGAGGGAGAGAGCAGGGAGGGAGGAGGGATGGAGGGGGCATTGAGGGGAATGAGGGAGGGAGCATTGAGAGGAGGGATTGAGGGGGCAGTGAGAGGAGGGAGAGAGGAGGGCGGGAGGGAGAGGGCATTGGGAGGAGGGGAGGGAGCATTCAGGGGAGGGAGGGAGCATTGAGAGGAGGGATTGAGGGGCAGTGAGAGGAGGGAGGGAGGGAGTAGTGAGAGGAATGAGGCAGTGAGGGTGACGGAAGTGCAAGTTGGGAAGGAGGGCGTGATCCGTGGGTAAACAGAGACTGGGGTAGTGACCGTACCCCGTTGACCTCTGCTCCTGACAAGGCGCGATCTCCAGCAGACTTGGGGTTAATAACGTGTCCCGTTCCCCCCACCCCGCTAAACCGTCTCACACCCCTTCCAGCCAAAACAACCCCTCCTCACCCTCGCTTCCTGCAATCGACAGGTCACCCGGGGTGAAATCCCCACACCTCAGCCCCCATCTGCTGTTCCCCCTCTGCATCCACCCCGTCTCCCCATTACCTGTGGGTCGGCGGCAAGGATTTGGCTGGAAGTAGATCTCAATACCGTCCGCGACCCCGCTCCTCGCTGAATGCGCGATCGCGACTCCCGCCCTTCTTTATAAACTCGGCTGAATGTTCAGCTTTCTGAGAAATCACGTGACTATCTCACCAAAGCTCCTGTCGTCACACCGAGGGGCTGGACTGACGCGGGAGTCACATCACAACACACGCACGACACTTCCTCACTCTCACACGCACTCTGCAACATACACAGACACGATCCACACACACACTGTGCAACATACACAGACAAGTTCCTCACACACTCCAACATACACAGACACGATCCTCGCACTTTCTCACACACACACACACTCCAACATACACAGACAAGTTCCTCACACACTCCAACATACACAGACAGGATCCTCTCTCTCACACACACACACACACACTCCCTCTCACACAATAGACTCTCTGACATTCTCCTCTCTCCAATACACACACACTGACACACTGGCATCAACACTTCCTCACACACTCTCCAACATACACAGACGTGACTCATTCTCATTCTTTCTCTCTCTCTCACTCCTTACCACACAAATATAAACCCTATCTATAGACTCTCTCACACCCACACACTGTCACACACAGACTCCATTCTCACTGTCACACAAAGAATTGAATTGGCTTTATTTCTTACATCCTTCAAATACATGAGGAGTAAAAATCTTTACGTTACGACTCCATCTAAATGTGCCATGTGCAATCATAGTAATTTGTAATAAATAGAACAGTCAATGTAATATAGAGTACACTCAAATCAGCGTGAATTAATCAGTCTGATGGCCTGGTGGAAGAAGCTGTCCTGGAGCCTGTTGGTCCTGGATTTAATGCTGCGGTACCATTTCCCAGATGGTAGCAACTGGAACAGTTTGTGGTTGGGGTGACTCGGGTCCCCAATGATCCTGCAGCCCCTTTGTACACACCTGTCCTTGTAAATGTCCTGAATCATAGGAAGTTCACAACTACAGATGTGCTGGGCTGTCCACACCACTCTCTGCAGAGTCTTGCGATTGAGGGAGGTACGGTTCCCATACCAGGCAGTGATGCAGCCAGTCAGGATGCTCTCAGTTGTGCCCCTGTAGAAAGTGCTTAGGATTTGGGGGCCCACACCAAACGTCCTCAACCGTCTGAAGTGAAAGAGGAGCCGTTGTGCCTTTTTCACCACACAGCTGGTGTGTACAGACCACGTGAGGTCCTCGGTGATGTAGATGCCAAAGAACTTGAAGCTGTTCACCCTCTCAACCCCAGATCCATTGATGTCAATTGATGTCTCCAACCCCTGTAGTCCACAACAATCTCCTTTGTTTTTGTGACATTGAGGGAGAAGTTGTTTTCTTGACACCACTGTCTCAGGTGATGACTTCTTCCCTGTAGGCCACCTCGTTATTGTGACTCCATTCTCTCTGTCATATGCACATTCTCACACACAGACTCCAATCTCTCTCTCTCTCACACACACAGAGAAACTTCCTCACATACTCAGTCAAGTAGCTCAGGTGGAGAGGGGGTACTGACCCCACCTCCCAGAACTTGGGGCGTACCTTTCCCTACCTGCACAATACAAGTACACATGAATACAGTCAGTGACTCTGCTCCCAGCACTCTCTCTGGCAGTGAGTCCCACATCCTCACCCCCTCTCCAGGAGATGAAAGTCCCCCTCGGATCCCACCCCCTCTAACTCTCCTCCCCACCTCGCCCTACACTGATGTCCTCCAACTTGATATCCCTCTGAAGGGGGGGAAGCTTCCTGCTGTCTGTAGCTCCTCATCGTTTTATACACAAAGCTCAGAGTGAATTTGCTCTCAAAATACATACATGTCACCTTTCATGTAACATTTTCATTACCTTGTCAACACTTTCTTGAAGACTGACAAAAAACAACCGTGCAGATAAAAGATAATACCAGGAACACAAGTTGCGAACAGTCTTTGAAAGTGAGTCTGTCCCCTTGTAGTCTCCTGTGTTCTGGGGAGAACAGACCAGCCTCACTCCTCATCACTGAAATGCTTCATCCCAGGCAAGTTCCTGAGGAACCTGCCCTCTGGTACCACCACGTTCTCCTGAGAGTGCAGTGAGCAGTATCCCAGCCGAGGTCCGGCCAGTCTTTATAAAGTTGTAGCATAACTTCCCCCCTTCGGTATTTGAAGGCCTGGGTGGCTTACACCTTCCTAACCATGCTGACTGTCCGCAATGCCATCTTTGTGCAGCAAGGTCCCTCTGTTACCCCGTGCTACGTTATACTGAGCAGTCCTGCAAGGATGGACAGAGCGAGCCAGGACTTTTCTCTTTGGTGTGGAGGAGGAGGAGGACGACAACGAGTGGAGGCTTGACTAAATGATAACAGATGTGGAGAGTGAGCAGCTGGGGAGATTTTGCCCGGGGCACAAGGGGTCATAGTCTTAAGGTGATTGGAGGAAAGTTTAGGGGGGAGGATGCCAAGAGGTAAGTTTTTTTTTAAAAACACAAACAGTGGTGTGGGTAGTTGGAATGCTCTCTAGGGGTGGTGGTAGAGGCAAATATGTTCGAGGCATTTTAGATAGGCACACAGATGAAAGAAAATTGGAGGCCTATTGAGGAAGGAAGGGTTAAAGTGATCCTAGAGTAAGTTAAAAGGTCGGCACGAGACTATGGGCTGAAGAGCCTGTACTGTTCTAGATGCCATGTACCTGGGACTCTACATTAATGGTGTCTTTAAACACCGAGGTCCCTCTGTTCCTCAATGCTCCCTCCACTTACGGTAAATATCTGAGCACTCTGTAAAGGTTTCACCTGGATCAGAATCAGGATGAGAATCAGGTTTATTATCAGATTAGATTAGATTCAACTTTATTGTCATTGTGTCGAGTACAGATACAAAGCCAATGAAATGCATTTAGCATCTGACCAGAAATGCAAAGAATAGTGTTGTTTACAAAATAACTGCGAATAAAAAAGTGCTACAGCACACAAATATAAAAGTACTGAGACAGTACAATACAGATGCAATACTGCTTAGCGCTGTGATGAGAGGTTCAGCAGGGTCACAGCCTCAGGGAAGAAGCTCTTCCTGTGCCTGCTGGTGTGGGAGTGGAGGCTCCTGTAGCGCCTACCGGATGGGAGGAGAGTAAAAAGTCCATGGTTAGGGTGAGATGCATCCTTGATAATGCTTTTTGCCCTGCCCTGGCGGCGTTTATGGTAGATGTTCTCAATGGTGGGCAATTGGGTGCCGATAATCCACTGGGCAGTTTTCACCACACACTGGGGTGCTTTGTGTCACTGACAAAGGTCATGAAATCTGGTGTTTTATGAGTAGACAAACAAACAAATAATAAATAAATAGATAAATAGATAGATAGACAGCCAGACCAACAGAACTTGTGCACGCGTGTATAGGTGCACAGTGGAGAACATCCTGACTGGTTGCATCACGGTCTGGTACAGAAACACCATTGCCCAAGAATGGAAAAGCCTAGAAAGGTGGGGGAGATAGTTCAGTCCGTCACGGGCACGAGCAAAGCCTCCCCACCACTGAGTACATCTACAGGAAAGGAATCCATCATCAGGGACCCCCACCATCCAGGTCATGCTCTCGTCCCACTGCTGCCACTGGGAAGAAGGTACAGGAGCATCAGGACTCACATCACTGGGTTCAGGAACAGTTATTATCCCCTCAACCATCAAGCTCCTAAACCATAAGAAACGGGAGCAGGAGTCGGCCATCTGGCCCGTCGAGCCTGCTCCACCATTCAATAAGGTCATGGCTGATCTGACCGTGGACCCGTCTCCACCCACCTGCCTTTTCCCCATAACCCTTAATTCCCCTACTGTGCAAAAATCTATCCAACCTTGTCTTCAATATATTTACTGAGGTAGCCTCCACCGCTTCATTGGGCAGAGAATTCCACAGATTCACCACTCTCCGGGAAAAGCAGTTCCTTCTCATCTCCGTCCTAAATCTACTCCCCTGAATCTTGAGGCCATGTCCCCTAGTTCTAGTCTCCCCTCCCAGTGGAGACAGTGTGGATTGCATCACTCACCCCAACTCTGAACTGATTCCTCGACCTGTGGACTTACTTACGAGGACTCAGAATCAGGTTTTTTATCACCGGCATGTGATGTGAAATTTGTTAACTTAGCAGCAGCAGTTCAATGCAATACATAATATAAAAGAAGAAGAAAAATATAATTAAATACTAATACATACATTACAGAATACATCTTTTGAATAGATTTAAATCATACAGAAACAGAAATAATAGATATTTAAAAAGTGAGGTAGTGTTCACGGGTTCAATGTCCATTTAGGAATCGGTTGGCAGAGGGGAAGAAGCTGTTGCTAAATTGCTGAGTGTGTGCCTTCAGACTCCTGTCCCTCCTACCTGATGGTAACAGTGAGAAAAGGGCATGCCCTGGGTGCTGGAGGTCCTTAATAATGGACGCTGCTTTTCTGAGATACTGCTCCCTGAAGATATTCTGGGTACTTTGTAGGCTAGCGCCCAAGATGGAGCCGACTAAATTTACGACCCTCTGCAGCTTCTATCAGTCCTGTGCAGTAGCCCCTCCATACCAGACAGTGATGCAGCCTGTCAGAATGCTCTCCACGGTACACCTATAGAAGTTTTTGAGAGTATTTGTTGACATGCCAAATCTCTTCAAAATCCTAATAAGGTATAGCTGCTGTCTTGAGTTTATGACCACATCAATGTGTTGGGACCAGGTTAGATCCTCAGAGACCTTGACACCCAGGAAATTGAAACTGCTCACTCTCTCCACTTCTGATCCCTCTATGAGGATTGGTATGCGTTCCTTCATCTTACCCTTCCGGAAGTCCACCATCAGCTCTTTGGTCTGACTGGCGTTGAGCGCCGGGTTGTTGCTGTGACACCACGTTCTCAGTATCAGTTATTTACTTTTCAATTATTATCTCAGCTCGTTCACTGTTGTTGGTCTTTGCGCCTCATTTTTTCATTGGTTCTACTGTATTCCGTTGTTCTACTCTGACTACCTGAAGGAAAATTTATCCCATGGTTGTATATGGAGACACAGACGCGCTTTGAGAATAAATGTACTTTGAAATGTACAAAGAGACGAACAGGTAGACGGACAGGTGGATGGAAGAAGCTAAATCTGTCACTGCTCGTTGTTGCTGGCCATTGGCCTGCAGCTGTCCTCAGGCCTGGGTGCGTGCGTGTCGCCTGGGTGTGCGCGTCGCCTTGTGTGCGCGCGTCGCCTAGGTGTGCGCGTTGTGTTGGGCGTGCGTGTCGCCTTGGTGTGCACACCGCCTTGTGTGCGCGCGTGGCCTGGGTGCGTGCGTGTCGGCTTGTGTGTGCGCGTCGCCTGGGTGTGCGCGTCGCCTGGGTGTGCCCGTTGCCTGGGTGCGTGCGTCGCCTTGGCCAGCGCGCGGCCTGTCGCGACACTGATCGAGGCAACAGATAAATAAACAAAATGTCGTGGAAGTGGAATCGCGAGGCAGCATTGATAAAGCATCCAGAAGGCTGACAGTGGAGGGGGGGAGTAGGGAGTGCCCTCCCAAACCTCCTCCTGGACAGCAGACATGAGAAAAGGACCGTGTCCCAGATGGCGTGGCTCCTTAATAACTCTGCCTGCCATTTGTCAGCCCGTCACTAACACAAACGTCTCCCTGCACCCTGACTACCAACAGCTCCACCAACCTCTGCATCATCCGCAGACCAGCCTCCCACCTCCAGATCGGGGCATTACAAACATCAAGCACCCCACCCCCACCCCCAGCACTCCTCACTGTGGGACGCCTCCAGTCACAGGCACCCAACCACAAAAACAACCCTCCTCCATCACCCTGAACCTCCTCCTGCCAGGCCAGTTCTAGATCCAGTTTGACAACTTCCCGTCAATTTCATGGGCCTGAACGGCCTGATCTAGGGATACAGGTGTGAGGGGGAGGCAAGAACTACTTGGTGCCTGCCCTCACCCTCCTTTTCTATCTCACTCACTCCTCCTCCCTCTGACTCATTCTCACTCCATCCCCCACTCCCTCTCTTTTCCTCCCTATCCCTCTTACGCCCTCTCTCTCTCTTTTCCTCCCTCCACCCATCTCCCTCTCCATCTCTCTTTTAGTCCCTAACACCCTCTTCTTCCTCCCTTTCCGTCCCCCTTTTCCTCCTCCCATCCCCTTCCCTTCTCCCTCTCTCTTTTCCTCCCTCTATCCCCTTTTCCTCCCTCTTTCCCCTTTTTCCTCCCTCTATTCCCCTTTTCCTCCCTCTATTCCCCTTCCACTCTCCGTCTCTCTTTCCTCACTCTATCCCCCATCTCTCTGCCTCTTCTCCCTCTCCCTCCCCCCTCACTCTCCCCTCTCATTCCCCGCAGCGACGGACGGTGACCTTACAGAGGAGAAGTTTGACGGTCACGGACTTCTACCCCTGGGCAGCGGAGTCTAAATCAGGGGTAGGGCAGGGATTTAAGGTGGGAGGGGAAATAATTTACAGGGACCTCCCAAGCTTTCTCGGCCATGGTGTCTATGCGGTTGGACCAGGACAAGCTTGTGGTGCTGGTCAGCCCCCCCCCCCCCCCCGCAGCAAATTGAAGTTCACAACCCTCTCAACCTCAGCGCTGGACGAGGGGCAAGGGTCCACTGGATGCAATGCACTAAGATTCCCACAAGTCTTTCGATCAGGTCCCAGGGCTGGCCGGCAAGGTCAGAACATGCAGGAGCTGGGGCAAGCGCACAGGATTGGTCACAGAACAATGGAGGTGGTCAGTTCCCTGCCAGGGAGGACGGCTGTGTCCAAGGTGGGGCCTCGGCTGTTCTCAATCCATCTGAAGGGTCTGGCAGCGGTGATTGCACATTGCCTGTCCAACCTTGACAGAAATGAGGGTGGCCGGGGGAGCGAAGCGAAGGAGGCAGACCATGGTGGACAGAAGCTAACGTCTAGAGGCCCTGGCAGAGAGTGTCGTACAGCAGAGGGATCAGTGGTGGTGCAGGCCGACTGGGCGGTGAGGAAGGCAGCTCGACAAGACACCGGGGATAAATGTTCGGCTGCAGGAAGGTTGCCACAAGGCTGGGAAGAGAGTGGAGGACATTTACGAGGATGTTGCCAGGACTCAACGGATAGAGGTCGAGCCGGTTAGCACTGGAGTGCGGAAGAACGAGGGGACATCTCATTGAGGTGCACCGAATTATAAAGGGAGGGTGCAATCCGTCTCCCCAACACCCCCGCCCAGCTTGGGGCTGATATGTTCAAGGGGAACCTGGGGAGGAGGCTTTTCACTCAGAGGGTGGGGTGAGTGTGGGACGATGGCGGGCGCAGGTTCAACGGTAACTTCTCAGAGAAGCTTGGCGAGGTGGGTGGACGAGAGGGGTTTGGGGGGATATGGTCAGAGTCTGGCTGCTGACCAGGTCAGCAGAGTCTGGGTGGGATGGAGGGCCTGTTTCTGTGCTGTAGGATGAGTCTATAAACTCAGGAGGGGCTTTGGTAGAGTGAATGCACACCATGTTCCCTCTGGGGAGAGGTCATAGGTCTGAGGTGAAAGAGAAGAGATTTAATAGGAACCTCGGGGGCATTTAACAGAAAACGCTGCACAGGAAGTGGCTGAGGCAGGTTCAGTAACATTTAACAGGTATACAGATAGGAAACGTTTCGAGGGGTAGGGGCCAAACACAGGCAAACGTGACTAGCTTGGATGAGAACTTTGGTCAGCATGGACCCGTTGGCCCAAAGGGTCAAAGTTCAAAGTGTGCTGATTATCAAAGTATGTATACATGATCAATCCTTGAGATTTCTCTCATTACAGGCAGCCACTAAACAAGAAAGGACAGACAGAGACCGGATGGGGGAGAGAAAGAGAGGGGGGAGAGAGAGGAGAGGGAGACAGGGGAGGGATGGGAGGGAGACGGGAGGGAGAGGGGAGGGAGCAGGGAGAGAGAGGGGAGGGAGAGGGGAGGGAGAGGGAAGAGAGAAGGGAGAGAGAGAGGAGGGAGAGGGGAAGGAGAGGGGAGGGAGAGGGGAGGGAGAGGGGAGGAAGAGGGGAGGGAGAGAGGGGAGAGGGGAGGGAGAGAGAGAGGGGAGAGGGGAGGGAGAGGGGAGGGAGAGGGGGGAGAGAGAGGGGAGAAGGGAGAGAGAGGGGAGAAGGGGGGAGAAGGGAGGGAGAGGGGAGGGAGAGGGGAGGGAGAGAAAAGAGAGAGAGGGGAGAGGGGAGGGAGAGGGGAGGGAGAGAAAAGAGAGAGAGGGGAGAGGGGAGGGAGAGGGGAGGGAGAGGGGGAGAGAGAGGGGAGAAGGGAGAGAGAGGGGAGAGGGGAGGGAGAGGGGAGGGAGAGGGGAGGGAGAGGGGAGGGAGAGGGGAGGGAGAGGGAGAGAAAAGAGAGAGAGGGGAGAGGGGAGGGAGAGGGGAGGGAGAGGGGGGGAGAGAGGGGAGGGAGAGGGGAGAGGGGAGAGGGGAGAGGGGAGAGGGGAGAGAGGGGGAGGGAGAGGGGAGAGGGGAGAGAGAGGGGAGAGAGGGAAGGGAGGGGGAGAGAGGGGAGGGAGAGGGGAGAGAGAGAGACAGAGAGACAGACAGAGAGAGAGACTGACACTCTGACTCATCGTGCAGACAATAAAAGCAAGAAAACAGCATCCACAACGAAAGTGAGTCCACAGGCACTAGGTCCAGAACAGGCCCACAGACTCAGTTCGTCACACAGCAGAGCAAAACGTCACGCAGCCTGCAGACACGAAACCCGCAGCAGCAGGAACAGGGCCTGGGTGGGTGGGGGCGGTGGTGTTTCAGGCCCAGGGATCCTGTTTTGAGCCGAGGCGGGGTTGTGTTTCGGACCTAGGGGGCATAATTTTGTCTTGGGGGAGTCGTGTTTTGGGCCTAGGGGGCATATTTCAATTTTGGCAGGGGGCCATGTTTTTGGCCCAGGCGGGGGCGTGTTTCAGGTGCCGGAGAGCAAGGACTGGCAGTGTTGACATTCGGATAGAAGGGCAAGCCTCTGATATCTGACATACCAGTTCGGCAAGTGTCAGTGAACAGAAATAATGCAGTTACCTTCATGACAAGCAGATCTAAATGCCGGAGTAAATTGTGACTGCTCGGGTATCGATAAGAACTCACCCACCCAAATATGAACCTGCCCCAGAGGGAAGATAGCAAAGATTCTCTGAACTGGACCCAGGAGGGACGGAAGGGTAGACGGAAGTGTAGAGTCAACTGGAAATGCAGGTCAGAACTGCGACAAGCAATCAGTTTGTCATTAGATAAAACCTCCTCAGGGATGGGCAGGGCAGATGTTGGGATGGGAATCTCACCAGACCAGTGGCTCTGGAAACAGGGACTCTCCTTGCCCTCATACTCTTCCCCTCCCTGGATCTCTCCTTTCCCAGTGTCCACCCTGTGCATTCCAAGCCTGTCAACAGCAAAACAAAACTTTCCTCAGTGAGCTCTATGTGGTCTTGTATCCATCTTTACAGCCTCGGAGTGGGTGACGGGACGGTGTGGGGAGAGCCTCACCCTGTGTCTGACCCTGTCCCTGGGAGTGTGTGACGGGACGGTGTGGAGGGAGCCTCACCCTGTGTCTGACCCTGTCCCTGGGAGTGGGTGACGGGACGGTGTGGGGGGAGCCTCACCCTGTGTCTGACCCTGTCCCTGGGGGTGTGTGAGGGGACGGTGTGGGGAGAGCCTCACCCTGTGTCTGACCCTGTCCCTGGGAGTGTGTGATGGGACAGTGTGGAGGGAGCCTCACCCTGTGTCTGACCCTGTCCCTGGGAGTGTGTGACGGGACGGTGTGGAGGGAGCCTCACCCTGTGTCTGACCCTGTCCCTGGGAGTGTGTGACGGGATGGTGTGGGGGGAGCCTCACCCTGTGTCTGACCCTGTCCCTGGGAGTGTGTGACTGGACGGTGTGGAGGGAGCCTCACCCTGTGTCTGACCCCGTCCCTGGGAGTGGGTGACCGGACGGTGTGGGAGGGAGCCCCGCCCTGTGTCTGACCCTGTCCCTGGGAATGTGTAACAGGACAGTGTGGAGGATGCCTCATCCTGTGTCTGACCCTGTCCCTGGGAGTGTGTGACGGGACGGTGTGGAGGGAGTCTCATCCTGTGTCTGACCCTGTCCCTGGGAGTGTGTGACGGGGCGGTGTGGAGGGAGTCTCACCATGTCCCTGGGAGTGTGTGACGGGACGGTGTGGAGGGAGTCTCACCCTGTGTCTGACCCTGTCCCTAGGAGTGTGTGACAGGACGGTGTGGAGGGAGCCTCACCCTGTGTCTGACCCTGTCCCTGGAAGTGTGCGACGGGACGGTGTGGAGGGAGTCTCACCCTGTGTCTGACCCTGTCCCTGGGAGTGTGTGAGGGGGCGGTGTGGAGGGAGCCTCACCCTGTGTCTGACCCTGTCCCTGGGAGGACGTGACGGGACGGTGTGGAGGGAGCCTCACCCTGTGTCTGACCCTGTCCCTGGGAGTGTGATATGGGACGGTGTGGAGGGAGCCTCACCCTGTCCCCAGGGGTGTGTGATGGGACAGTGTGGAGGGAGCCTCACCCTGTGTCTGTCCCTGGGAGTGTGTGACGGGACGGTGTGGAGGGAGCCTCGCCCTGTGTCTGACCCTGTCCCTGAGAGTGTGTGACGGGACGGTGTGGGAGGGAGCCCCGCCCTGTGTCTGACCCTGTCCCTGGGAGTGTGTGACGGGACGGTGTGGAGGATGCCTCATCCTGTGTCTGACCCTGTCCCTGGGAGTGTGTGATGGGACGGTGTGGAGGGAGTCTCACCCTGTGTCTGACCCTTTCCCTGGAAGTGTGCGACGGGACGGTGTGGGGGGAGCCTCACCCTGTGTCTGACCCTGTCCCTGGGAGTACGTGACGGGACGGTGTGGAAGGAGCCTCACCCTGTGTCTGACCCTGTCCCTGGGAGTGTGATATGGGACGGTGTGGAGGGAGCCTCACCCTGTGTCTGACCCTGTCCCCGGGGGTGTGTGATGGGACAGTGTGGAGGGAGCCTCACCCTGTGTCTGTCCCTGGGAGTGTGTGACGAGACGGTGTGGAGGGAGCCTCACCCTGTGTCTGACCCTGTCCCTGGGAGTGTGTGACGTGATGGTGTGGAGGGAGCCTCGCCCTGTGTCTGACCCTGTCCCTGGGAGTGTGTGACGGGACGGTGTGGAGGGAGCCTCACCCTGTGTCTGACCCTGTCCCTGGGGGTGTGTGACGGGACGGTGTGGGAGGGAGCCCCGCCCTGTGTCTGACCCTGTCCCTGGGAATGTGTGACGGGACGGTGTGGAGGGAGCCTCACCCTGTGTCTGACCCTGTCCCTGGGGGTGTGTGACGGGACGGTGTGGGAGGGAGCCCCGCCCTGTGTCTGACCCTGTCCCTGGGAATGTGTGACGGGACGGTGTGGAGGATGCCTCATCCTGTGTCTGACCCTGTCCCTGGGAGTGTGATATGGGACAGTGTGGAGGGAGCCTCACCCTGTGTCTGACCCTGTCCCTGGGAGTGTGTGACGGGATGGTGTGGAGGGAGCCTCACCCTGTGTCTGACCCTGTCCCTGGGAGTGTGTGACGGGACGGTGTGGAGGGAGCCTCACCCTGTGTCTGACCCTGTCCCTGGGAGTGTGTGACGGGACGGTGTGGAGGGAGCCTCACCCTGTGTCTGACCCTGTCCCTGGGAGTGTGTGACGGGACGGTGTGGAGGGAGTCTCACCCTGTGTCTGACCCTGTCCCTGGGAGTGTGTGACAGGACAGTGTGGAGGGAGCCTCACCCTGTGTCTGACCCTGTCCCTGGGAGTGTGTGACGGGACGGTGTGGAGGGAGTCTCACCCTGTGTCTGACCCTTTCCCTGGAAGTGTGCGACGGGACGGTGTGGGGGGAGCCTCACCCTGTGTCTGACCCTGTTCCTGGGAGTGTGTGAGGGGGCGGTGTGGAGGTAGCCTCACCCTGTGTCTGACCCTGTCCCTGGGAGTGTGTGACTGGACGGTGTGGAGGGAGCCAAACCCTGTGTCTGACCCTGTCCCTGGGAGTGTGTGACTGGACGGTGTGGAGGGAGCCAAACCCTGTGTCTGACCCTGTCCCTGGGAGTGTGTGACGGGACGGTGTGGAGGGAGCCTCACCCTGTGTCTGTCCCTGGGAGTGTGTGACGGGACGGTGTGGAGGGAGCCTCGCCCTGTGTCTGACCCTGTCCCTGGGAGTGTGTGATGGGACGGTGTGGAGGGAGCCTCACCCTGTGTCTGACCCTGTCCCTGGGAGTGTGTGACGGGACGGTGTGGAGGGAGCCTCACCCTGTCTCTGACCCTGTCCCTGGGAGTGTGTGATGGGACGGTGTGGAGGGAGCCTCACCCTGTGTCTGTCCCTGGGAGTGTGTGACGGGACGGTGTGGAGGGAGCCTCGCCCTGTGTCTGACCCTGTCCCTGGAAGTGTGTGATGGAACGGTGTGGAGGGAGCCTCGCCCTGTGTCTCACCCTGTCCCTGGGAGTGTGTGATGGGACAGTGTGGAGGGAGCCTCACCCTGTGTCTGACCCCGTCCCTGGGGGTGTGTGACGGGACGGTGTGGGGGGAGTCTCACCCTGTCTCTGACCCTGTCCCTGGGAGTGTGATATGGGACAGTGTGGAGGGAGCCTCACCCTGTGTCTGACCCTGTCCTTGGGGATGTGTGATGGGACGGTGTGGAGGGAGTCTCACCCTGTATCTGACCCTGTCCCTGGGAGACCGGACAGTGTGGAGGGAGCCTCACCCTGTGCCTGACCCTGTCCCTGGGAGTGTGTGACGGGACGGTGTGGAGGGAGCCTCATCCTGTGCCTGACCCAGTCCCTGGGGGTGTGTGACGGGACGGTGTGGAGGGAGCCTCACCCAGTCCCTGGGAGACCGGATGGTGTGGAGGGAGCCACACCCTGTGCCTGACCCAGTCCCTGGGAGACCGGATGGTGTGGAGGGAGCCTCACCCTGTGCCTGACCCAGTCCCTGGGAGACCGGATGGTGTGGAGGGAACCTCACCATTACAGCACAGAAGCAGCCCTTTGGCTTACCTCGTCCAGTCAACTACAAACTGCTGTCTGCCCAGTCCCATCAGCACTTGCCCAGTGCACAGCCCTCCCATCCATGTACCTATCCAAGTTTCTCTTAAATATTGCAATCAAACCTCAAACCTGCACCCACCATTTGCACTGGTAAAAGAGAAAATGTGCAGACGCTGGAAATCCCAGCAACACACACAAAATGCTGGAGGAACTCGGCAGGTCGGGCAGCATCTGGTGGAATGGAGTAAGCAGTTGACGTTTTGGGCAGAGACCCTTCTTCCGGACTGGCAGCTCATTCCAAAGAGTTCCCCCAGATGTTCCCCTTTCACCTTTAACCTATGACCTCCAGTTCTCCATGTCAGTGGCAAAAGCCTGCTTGTATTTACCCTATGAGTGTCATTCACAGTTCTGTATTGCCCTGCCAAAACTTCCATCATTCTCCTAAACTCCAGGGAATAAACTCCTAACATATTCAGCCTTTCCCTTGAACTCGTGTCCTCAAGTTTAACCATGGACTTTTTACTCTCCTCCCATCCGGTGGGTGCTACAGGAGCCTCCACTCCCACACCAGCAGGCACAGGAAGAGCTTCTTCCCTGAGGCTGTGACCCTGCTGAACCTCTCATCACAGTGCTAAGCAGTATTGCAACCATATTGTACTGTCTCAGTACTTTTATATTTGTGTGCTGTAGCACTTTCTTTATTCGCAGTTATTTTGTAAATAACACTATTCTTTGCATTTCTGGTCAGATGCTAACTGTATTTCATTGGCTTTGTATCTGTACTCAGCACAATGACAATAAAGTTGAATCTAATCTGATCCAATCCTAGCAAAATCCTCGTAAATTTTCTCTGCACTCTTTCAATCTGATTGATATCTTTCCTGTAGGCAGCTGAGCAACCCTTCACACAATTCTCCAAATCTAGCCTCACCGAGGTCTTACACAACGTCCACATTAACATTCCAACTCCAATACATTGAGTTACAAAGTCCATTGTACCGAAAGCTCTCTTTATAACTGTAGCTAGCTGTGAAACCGCTTTCAAGAAATTACGGACCTGTATTCCCATATCGCTTTGTTACTGCATTTCTCAATGCCAACTGTCCTAGTCTGATTGAAGTCCCAAAGACACACGAGCACAATTAGGCCATACAGCCCATGAGGTCTGATCCACCATTCCACCAGGGCTAATTTATTATCCTTGCTTCCCTGTAACCTTTGACACCCTGACTAATAAGGAAACTATCAACCTCCACTGTAGTTATACCCAATGATTTGGCCTCCATAGCTGTCTGTGGCAACGAGTTCCACAGATTCACCACCCTCTCCCTCGTCTCTGTTCTAAAGGGATGTTATTTTATTCTGAGGCTGTGCCCTCTGTTACTAGACTCCCCCACTATAGGAAATATCTTCTCCGAATCCACTCTATCCAGGCCTTTCGACATCCGATAGGTTTCAATGAGAAACCCCCACCCGTCCATTCTTTTAATCTCCAATGTGAACAGGCCCTGAGCCAGAAAAGCCTCCTCACTTTCATTCTAGGGATTGTTCTATAGAAGCTCCTCCGGACCTTCTCCAATGCCAACATATAAACTGTTCACAGTTCTCCAAGTGCGATCTGGCCAACGCCTTCTAAAGCCTCAGCATTACATCCTTGCTTTTATGTTCAATGAAGGCTAACATTGCAATGTCCTTCCTCACCACTGACTCAACCTGCAAATTAACCTTAGGAAATCCTCCCGTCTCTTTGATTTCTAAATTTGCTCCCTATTTATAAAACAGTCTCTGCCTTTACTCCTTCTACCAAAGTGCATGACCATACACTTCCCAGCACTGTATTCCATCTGCTGTTTCTTTGCCCATTCTCCCAATCTGCCTAAGTCTTTCTGCAGACTCCTCCCTGTTTCCTCAACAATACCTGTCCTTCACTTAGGTACCTTTGCATCATCTGCAAACTTGGCCACAAAGCCATCAATTCCGTTTTCTGCACCATTTACATACAACATGAAAAGAAGCTGTCCCGACATCATCTCCTGTAGAACACAAGTCACCGGAAACTAACCAGAAAAGCCCGCCTTTATTCCCACTCTTAGCCTCCTGTCAGTCAGCCAGTCTCCCAACCTTTCCTGTATTACCTTTGGCTCTTATCTTGACTGTCCTTTGTCTACGCTGCCGACTATCTCCTCAAAGAGTTCCAACAAACTTGTTAGGCAAGGTTTTCTCTTAAGGAAACCATGCTGATTTTGGCATATTTTATCATGTGCCTACAAGTAACTGAAAGCCTAATCTTTATTAATGGACACCAACATCTTCCCAACCACTGAGGTCAGACTAACCAGCCTATAACTTCCTGTCTTCTGCCTCCCTACTTTCTGAAAGAATGGAGTGACATTTGCAATTTTCCAGTCCTTTGGTACCATTCCATATGCTGGTGAGTTTTGAAAGATCATTACTAATGCTGCCCGTATTACCTTTGGTTCTTATCTTGTTGAGCAGCCTCCTGCGTAGTCACCTTGTCAAAGGTCTTCTAAAAACCCAAGTGAACAACATCCACTGACACTCTCGACATTTTGGCATACTGTTTCCACAATGAAGATTGACATAAAATACTTATTAAGCTTTTCTGTCATTTCTTTGGTCCCCATTATTACCTCTCCAGCGACATTTTCCAGTCTGGTTTTACTCTTTATATGTGTACCTGAAAAACCTTTTGGTATCCTTGTTCATCTTATTGGTTAGCTTGCCTTCATGCTTCATCATTATTGTTTTAACTGTGTTTTGTCGGCCTTAAAAGCTTCCCAATCCTCTAACTTCCCATTAATTTTTGCTATATTATATGCCCTCTCCTTTCCTTTTATGCTGTCGTTGACTTCCCTTGTCTGCCGTGGTTGCCTCACTCTCTCTTTACAATACTACTTCTTCTAAAGGAGGAGAAGACGGTGGCGTGACGCAGCGCACGCGGCTGCTCCGAATTGATATCGTATGTGTGAAGTGGGATGCCGTGCACAATCCTGATTTGATAGAGACAGACGTGAAGAAGCACGGAGGAACATCCGGAGTAACTTGTGAAATGCCTGCTTCGCTGCCGCTGCTACTGTGCGATCGAGAATCTCCGGAGGGAAGGCCCCAAATCCTCGGCCTTGCCTACTGCCGGGGCCAGGGTCGAAGCCCTCAGAGGAGATGATGCTCCATGCATTGGTGTCGGGGAGCTGGTCGGAGGCTCGGAGTTTTCGGACGGACTCGTAGTCGGACTGTGTTCAGATGCTTCTGGGATGCTGCATCAGCAAGTTTGCGGCGCTGGAGGTTCACCGTCTGCGTGAGATGATGGGACTTTCGAGAGACTTTGAGACTTTTACCGTACCATGGTCTGTCCTTTATTAAATTATGGTATTGCTTTGCACTGTTGTAAATATATGTTATAATTATGTGGTTTTTGTCAGTTTTTTTCATCTTGGTTTGTCTTGTGTTTCTGTGATATCATTCTGGAGGAACAAATTGTATCATTTCTTAATGCATGCAATACTAAATGACAATAAAAGAGGACTGCGTGTCCTCATAATCTAATCTAATCTTTGGTACGTATCTATCTTGTACTTTCTGAATCTCTCCCAGATCCAGCCATGGCTGTTCTGCCATGATACCTGCTAGTGTTCCCTTTCAATCAACGTCGGCCAGCCCCTCTCTCATGCCTCTGTAATTCCCTTTACTCCACTATAGTACCGGTACACCTGACTTTAGCTTCCTTCGCCCTCTCAAACTGCAGGGCGAATTCTATCATAGAATGATCACAGCCTCCTAAAGCCTCCTTAAGATCCCTAATCAAATCTAGCTTGCACTAAATTCCATCTTGTCTGCAATAAATCCCTCAGCCGTATTTCTTTTTTTTCCAGCTGGTGCAGATCACACTTTGATAGCCTGCCTTCCTGTCCACCTCACCTTCAATGTTGGTGTAATCCGTAAATTTGCTGATCCAGTTTACCACATTATCTTCCAGATCATTGATCTAGATAACAAGCAACAATGGACTCAGCACTGGTCCTACGGTGCTCCACTAGTCACAGGCCCCCTACCACAGAGACAAACATCCACAACCACCCTCTGGCTCCTCCCATGAAGACAACGCTGAATCCAATTTTCTTTCTCACCCTGAATGCCGAGCAACTGAAAATTCCCGACCAGCTCTCAGGTGGGGCCTTGCCCAGAGCCTTGCTAAAGTTCATGAAGACAACATCCATTGTCTTTCAACCAACACACATCAAAGTTGCTGGTGGAACGCTGCGGGCCAGGCAGCATCTATAGGAAGAGGAACAGTCGACGTTTTGGGCCAAGACCCTTCGTCAGGACTTGGTCTTTCCTTCATCCATTTGCTTGGTCACCTCCCTGAAAAACTCCAGGATTAGTTAGACACAGCCTACCACACACAAAGCCATGTTGACTATCTCTAATCAGGCTCTGTCTATGCAAATACTCATATATCCAGTTCTTTAGAACACCTTCCAATAATTAACCCACTCATGATGTCAGACTCATTAACCTATAATTACCCTTATTGAACAACTGGACAAAATTAGGTGTCCTTCAGTCAACCAGCACCTCACCTGCATGTTGAATACCTCTGCCGGGGTGACTGCAATTTCTGCACTGGTATCTCCAAAGGTCTGAGGAGACATCTTGATGCTGGGGACTGCCCCAAGACAGCAAGCCCCTCCTCCTCTACAATCCGAATACTGTTTTGCCCCGGATCTACAGACTCTGTGCTTGTCTCCCAAGTAAACACAAATGTAAACAATCCATTTAAGATCCTCCCCGATCTTTTTTGGCTTCATGCACAGATGACCACCTGGATCTTCAGGAAGACCAATTTTGCTCCTTGCTATCCTTTTGCTCTTCATATATCTGTGGATTCTCCTTCTTCTTCAGCTTGTCGGCTAGAGCAACCCTGATGCTTTCTTTTAGCATGCTGATGTCTCCCAAGTGTCCCCTCGCATTTCATACCCTCCTCAAGTACCTCATTTGTTCCTTGCTGCGCCTCAATATCCCTGGAACACCAAGGTTCTCTAAACCTGTTAGCCTCGCCTTTTCATTCTAACAGGAACATACAGATTTGCAGTATTTCACTTTCGAAGGCCTCCCACTTAACAAGCACAGTATCCCTTTGCCAGAAGACAAACCATCCCAGACCTCACTTGCCAGATCCTTTCTGATACCATCAAAACTGGCTCTTCTCCAATTTAGAATCTTAAAGTGAGAACCTTCTCTATAATTAACTTTTTTAAGTTTTTATAAATATATAAAGCGGAAGAGGGAGGCTAAAGTCAACATAGGTCCCTTGGAAGACGAGAAGGGGAAATTGATATTGGGTGATAAGGAAATGGCTGAGGCATTGAACAACTATTTTGTGTCGGCCTTCACAGTGGAGGACACATCTAATAGCTAAAGAAGGATGTTATGGATGAAATGAGAGGTGAGGACTTCAGTAAAATCACAGTCACTAAAGAGATAGTGATGAGCAAACTAGAGGGCCTGAAGGTAGATTAGTCCCCTGGTCCTGATAGGATGCATCCCAGGGTGCTGAGGGAATTGGCGGAGGTTATAGTAGACACGTTGGTAATCATTTATCAAAAGTCTAGACTCTGGGCAGGTCCTGGTGGATTGGAAGACAGCAAATGTCACGCCACTTTTTAAAAAAGGACGTAGGCAAAAGACAGGCAACTGTAGGACAGTTAGCTTAACATCTGTAGTCAGGAAAATGCTTGAAGCTGTCATTAAAGAAGAAATAGCGAAACATTTAGAAAGGAGTGATTCCATTAGACAGACACATCATAGATTCAGAAAGGGCAGGTCCTTTTTAACAAACTTACTGGAGTTCTTTGAGGACGTAATGAGTGCATTGGATAGAGGGGAACAGGTGGATGTCGTATACTTGGATTTCCAGAAGGCGTTCGATAAGGTGCCACACAAGAGACTTATAAATACGATATGGATGCATGGAGATGGAGGAAGTGTATTGGCATGGATAGTGGATTGGTTAACCTATAGAAGGCAGGGAGTTGGTGTAAATGGGTGTTTCTCCGGTTGGCGGTCAGTGGTGAGTGGGGTGCCACAGGGGTCGGTGCTGGGCCCGCAGCTGTTTACTATTTACACTGATGGTTTGGAAGAGGGGACTGAGTGTAGCGTAGCAAAATTTGCTGATGACACTGAACTGAGTGGAAACGCAAATTGTACAGAGGATGTGAAGAGTCTGCAGGGGTTAAGTGAGTGGACCATGGTCTGGCAGATGGAATACAACGTTGGTAAATGCGAGATCATCCACTTTGGAAGGAATAATAGAAGAGAAGATGATTATTTAAATGGTGAAAGATTGCAGCATGCTGTTGTTCAGAAGGACTTGGGAGTGCTTGTGCATGAATCGTTAAAAGTTGGCTTGCAGGTACAGCAGGTCATTAAGGCAAACAAAATGTTTGCCTTCATTGCTAGAGGGATTGAATTGAAGAGCAGGGAGGTCATGCTGCAACTATACAGGGTACTGGTGAGGCCGCTCCTGGAGTACTGTGTGCAGTTCTGGTCTCCATACTTGAGGAAGGATATATTGGCTTTGGAGGCAGTGCAGAGGAGGTTCACCAGGTTGATCCCAGGGATGAAAGGAGAGATTGAATCGCCTGGGACTATACTCTCTGGAATTCAGAAGAATGAGAGGACATCTTATGGAAACATACAAAATTTTGAAAGGGATAGATAAGATAGAAGTAGGAAAGTTGTTTCCATTGGCAGGTGAGACTAGAACTAGGGGACATTGCCTCAAGATTCAGGGGAGAAGATTTAGGACGGAGATGAGGAGAAACTGTTTTTCCCAGAGAGTGGTGAATCTGTGGAATTCTCTGGCCAGGGAAGCAGTTGAGACTTCTTCACTAAATATATTTAAGATACAGTCAGATAGATTTTTACATAGTAGGGGAATTAAAGGTTATGGGGAAAAGACAGGAAGATGGAGCTGAGTTTACAGACAGATCAGCCATGATCTTATTGAATGGTGGGGCAGGCTTGACAGGCCAGATGGCCTACTCCTGCTCCTATTTCTTATGTTCTTATGTAACTTGAAACTAATGGTATTATGATCATAAGATCCGAAGTATTACCCTACACACACTTCTGTTACCTGCCCTGTCTCCATCCATAATAGATTAGATTAGATTCAACTTTGTCATTGTGCCGAGTACAGATACAAAGCCAATGAAATGCAGTTAGCATCTGACCAGAAATGCAAAGAATAGTGTTATTTACAAAATAACTGTGAATAAAAAGTCTACAGAACGCAAATATAAAAGTACTGAGACAGTACAATACAGATGCAATACTGCTTAGCGCTGTGATGTGAGGTTCAGCAGGGTCACAGCCTCAGGGAAGAAGCTCTTCCTGTGCCTGCTGGAGCGGGAGCGGAGGCTCCTGTAGCGCCTACCGGATGGGAGGAGAGTAAAAAGTCCATGGTTAGAGTGAGATGCATCCCTGATAATTCTTTTCGCCCTGCCCAGGCAGCGTTTATGT
The DNA here is from genome assembly GCF_030028105.1 of Mobula birostris. Lineage (NCBI taxonomy): Eukaryota > Metazoa > Chordata > Chondrichthyes > Myliobatiformes > Myliobatidae > Mobula > Mobula birostris. The sequence continues at coordinate 48,824,783 of NC_092379.1, forward strand.
TAGATGTTCTCAATGGTGGGCAATTGGGTGCCGATAATCCGCTGGGCAGTTTTCACCACACGCTGGGGTGCTTTGTGGTCCGATATGGGACAATTGCCATACCACACTGAGATACAGTTGGTGAGTGTGCTCTCAATGGTACAGCAGTAAAAGTCCATCAGTATCCTGAGACAGAGGTGAACTTTCTTGGTGCTCCACAGGAAATAAAGGCGCTGTTGCTCCTTTTTGATCAGGATGGAGGAGTTCAGGGACCAGGTGAGATCCTTGGAAATGTGGACACCAAGGAATTTGAAGCCTGATACACACTCCACTACAGCTCCGTTGATGTAGATGGGGACATGAGTGTGGTTCCTAGCATGCCTGAAGCCCACAGTGATCTCCTTGGTCTTCTGGGTGTTAAGGGCCAGGTTGTTGTCGGCACACCACGCAGCCAGGTGCTGGACCTCGTCCCTGTAGGCCGTCTTGTCATCCCCTCTGATCAGGCCACCATGGTGTCTGCAAACTTGATTATGGAGTTAGAACCATGTACAGGGACGCAGTCATAGGTGAAAAGGGAGCGCAGAAGGGGAGATCCAGTATCACACTCCATCCAGTTGAGGCCTCTATATAATAAATTAAGGAAACTTTCCTGAATACATCTGACAAACTCTATCCAGTCCTGTTCTCTTACACTGTGGAAGTCCCAGTCAATATGTGGAAAACAAAATTAACTACAGTCACAACCTTATTTTCCTTGCAAATGTCTGCTATCTTTGTACAAATTTGCTCAAGATCCTGCTGACTCTTGGGTGGTCTATAATGTAATCCCATTAATGTGGCCATCCCGTATTTCTCAGTTCCAACTATGTAGCTTCTGTCGAAGAGCCCTCAAGTCTGAGCACTGTCCTGACGTTACCCACGACAAATAATGCCACCCCCTCCCACTCCATCATGTCTAAAGCAACGGAACCCCAGAATATTGGGCTGCCAGCTCTGCCCCTCCTGCAACCAAGTCTCACTGAGGGCCACAAAGTCATAACTCCATAGCTCTCAGCTCATTTGCTTTGCCCACAATATTCCTTGCACTGAAACTCTGAACATTATTCCCACCTTTGTACACTTACTTCTTCCACAGCACTCCACCAGCTCTGCTGGCACTGGCTCCCTTCCCCCTGTAACCCTACCTTAACAACCACCCCACCCCCCCCGAGTTCAGGTGCAAACTGTCCCATTTGTACAGGGGTTCACCTCCCTTTGGAAGAGAAGCCCTCCCTCCTGCAACATTTCCTGAGCAACGCGTTCAATTGTGTGACCTTCCCATTTCTGGCCTCATGAGCATGGGCAAAAAGTAGCAGTCCTGGGGTTAACACCAGAACTTAGCACCCAACTTCCTGACCTCCCTCCGCTGGACCTTGTCACCCTTTCTACCCATGTTATTGGTACTAACGTGGACCACAACCCTGCTGGCTGCACACTCTCCCACTTGAGAATGCTGTGGACTTGATCGGAGATGCCCCGGACCCCGGCGTCTGTGTGACAACCGTTCCTGTTCTCAACCACAGAACCTCCTCTCTGTTTCCATAACCAATGAATCCCCTGTCACTGAAGCTCACCTCTTCTCTACGACCCCCCCGCCGCTTCCCTTCAGCGTCACTGAACCAGCAACCTGACTGTTGTAGCTTTCCTCTGCTGGGTCTTTTCCCCAAACAGTATCCAAAACACCTCATATACCATCTGGGTAGTCTCCAGCCGTTTGGTACGAACATTGAATTCTCCAACTTCCAGTAATTTCCTCCCTCTCCCGTCCCCCATCCCAGTTTCACTCTGCCCCCTCTCCAAGCTGCCTACCTCCTCCCTCATGGTTCCGTCTCCTTCTACTACCCATTGTGTTTTCCCCTATTCCTTCTTCACCTTTCCTGCCTATCCCCTCCCTGCCTCCCTCCCCCACCCCTTTATCTTTCCCCTTACTGGTTTTTCACCTGGAACCAACCAGCCTTCTCCTTCCCACCCTCCCCCCACCTTCTTTATAGGGCCTCTGCCTCTTCCCTCTTCAGTCCTGACAAAGGGTTCCGGCCCGAAACGTTGACTCACTGTTTCCACGGATGCTGCCCGACCTACTGAGTTCCTCCAGCGTGTTGTGAGTGTTGCTTTGACCCCAGCATCTGCAGAGTATTTTCCGTTTACGATCCAAAACGCTATACAGTCCCTGTCATTGAAGGCTACAGCTACAGAATACCCTGTACTGACTGCCTCTCCCCTTTCCCTCTCAGTCATCCAAATTCTCTCCTGTACCCCACTCCCCGCATCGCCTGTCTGTCAACCCCTCGGCCTCCCAGCGTTCTGTACCCCACCCCCCCGCATCTCCTGTCTGTCAACCCCTCGGCCTCCCAGCGTTCTGTACCCCACCCCCCCGCATCTCCTGTCTGTCAACCCCTCGGCCTCCCAGCGTTCTGTACCCCACCCCCCCGCATCTCCTGTCTGTCAACCCCTCGGCCTCCCAGCGTTCTGTACCCCACCCCCCCGCATCTCCTGTCTGTCAACCCCTCGGCCTCCCAGCGTTCTGTACCCCACCCCCCCGCATCTCCTGTCTGTCAACCCCTCGGCCTCCCAGCGTTCTGTACCCCACCCCCCCGCATCTCCTGTCTGTCAACCCCTCGGCCTCCCAGCGTTCTGTACCCCACCCCCCCGCATCTCCTGTCTGTCAACCCCTCGGCCTCCCAGCGTTCTGTACCCCACCCCCCCGCATCTCCTGTCTGTCAACCCCTCGGCCTCTGCGCTGTGGGAAGCTACAGCTGGATGCACTCCCTGCAGCTGTAGTCTGTGACACTGGGGGTCTCCCTGCCTTCCCACTCTCTGCCCGAGGAGCATTCCACTCTCCTGTCTGGCATTCCCACTGTTCTAAATGTGTATTTACAAAGAAGGGTCCTTACCAGAGGCTCACATTTGTCTGCCATTTCTCCTGCAAGCCTCTTCAGCCGACTCTAACCCTGTCCCATTCCAACAATGGCCACTCCGTTTGAAACTAATTTGCTTTTTGGACCTGGCCAATTATCTAATAAACGAAACCATCCCAAGTCCCACTTGTTTTCATCTCCCTCAGGACACCCTCTCACCGTATCACCCTCTGACACACCATGGGTTAATTCCCAACCTCTTCACCGGCCTCCTCTGTGTCTGACCCTGTCCCTGGGAGTGTGCGGCGGGACGGTGGTGGGGGGGGAGACTCACCCTGTGTCTGACCCTGTCCCTGGGAGTGTGTGGCGGGACGGTGCGGGGGGAGCCTCACCCTGTGTCTGACCCTGTCCCTGGGAGTGTGTGACGGGACGGCGTGGGGGGAGCCTCACCCTGTGTCTGACCCTGTCCCTGGGAGTGTGTGGCGGGACGGTGCGGGGGGAGCCTCACCCTGTGTCTGACCCCGTCCCTGGGAGTGTGCGGCGGGACGGTGGTGGGGGGGGAGCCTCACCCTGTGTCTGACCCCGTCCCTGGGAGTGTGGGGCGGGACGGTGGGGAGGGAACCTCACCCTGTGCCCGGCCGTGTCGCTGGAGTCTATGGAATTCAGTGTATGAACTTCACCTGCGGTCACGTAAACAGCGCAGTTATAAATAGATTTGTTTATCACACAGCAAAATCAAAGTTCAAACGAAATGTTTGCTGTTACCCAGAGACGTTTCTGTTGGGTATGAATCTGTTGGGATAACCAGCAATGTGTCCCTCCTCCTGCACCAGCACGCACACAAATCGTCCCCTGCGGCCCCTCGCTGCCGAACTGGAACAGAGTCACCGCGGCCGGCTCCAGACACTCTGGGTTGGGGAGCTTCTCGGGTGCGTCAGTGTCACAGTGAGGGGTGTGGGGTGTGTCAGTGTCACAGTGAGGGTTGTGGGGAGTGTCAGTGTCACAGTGAAGGGTGTGGGGTGTGTCAGTGTCACAGTGAGGGTGTGGGGTGTGTCAGTGTCACAGTGAGGGGTGTGGGGTGTGTCAGTGTCACAGTGAGGGTTGTGGGGAGTGTCAGTGTCACAGTGAGGGGTGTGGGGTGTGTCAGTGTCACAGTGAGGGTGTGGGGTGTGTCAGTGTCACAGTGAGGGGTGTGGGGTGTGTCAGTGTCACAGTGAGGGTTGTGGGGAGTGTCAGTGTCACAGTGAGGGGTGTGGGGTGTGTCAGTGTCACAGTGAGGGTGTGGGGTGTATCAGTGTCACAGTGAAGGATGTGGGGTGTGTCAGTGTCACAGTGAGGGGTGTGGGGTGTGTCAGTGTCACAGTGAGGGTTGTGGGGAGTGTCAGTGTCACTGTGAGGGGTGTGGGGTGTGTCAGTGTTACAGTGAGGGTTGTGGGGAGTGTCAGTGTCACAGTGAGGGGTGTGGGGTGTGTCAATGTTACAGTGAGGGTTGTGGGGAGTGTCAGTGTCACAGTGAGGGTGTGGGGTGTGTCAGTGTCACAGTGAGGGTGTGGGGTGTGTCAGTGTCACAGTGAGGGGTGAGGTGTGTGGGGTGTGTCAGTGTCACAGTGAGGGGTGTGGGGTGTGTCGGTGTCACAGTGAGGGTTGTGGGGTGTGTCAGTGTCACAGTGAGGGGTGTGGGGTGTGTCAATGTTACAGTGAGGGGTGTGGGGTGTGTCAGTGTTACAGTGGGGAGTGAGGGGTGTGTCGGTGTCACAGTGAGGGGTGTGGGGTGTGTTGGTGTCACAGTGAGGGGTGTGGGGTGTGTCAGTGTCACAGTGAGGGGTGAGGGGTGTGGGGTGTGTCAGTGTCACAGTGAGGGGTGTGGAGTGTTTAGGTGTTACAGTGAGGGGTGTGGGGTGTGTCAGTGTCACAGTGAGGGGTGTGGGTGTGTCAGTGTCACAGTGAGGGGCGTGGGGTGTGTCAGTGTCACAGTGAGGGGTGTGGGGAGTGTCAGTGTCACAGTGGGGGGTAGGGGTGTGTCAGTGTCACAGTGAGGGGTGTGGGGTGTGTCAGTGTCACAGTGAGGGGTGTGGGGTGTGTCAGTGTCACAGTGAGGGTGTGGGGTGTATCGGTGTCACAGTGAGGGTGTGGGGTGTGTCAGTGTCACAGTGAGGGGTGTGGGATGTGTCAGTGTCACAGTGAGGAGTGTGGGGTGTGTCGATGTTACAGTGAGGGGTGTGGGGTGTGTCAGTGTCACAGTGAGGGGTGTGGGGAGTGTCAGTGTCACAGTGAGGGGTGTGGGATGTGTCAGTGTCACAGTGAGGGGTGTGGGGTGTTTAGGTGTTACAGTGAGGGGTGTGGGGTGTGTCGGTGTCACAGTGAGAGGTGTGGGGTGAGTCAGTGTCACAGTGAGGGGTGTGGGGTGTGTCAGTGTCACAGTGAGGGGTGAGGGTGTGGGGTGTGTCGGTGTCACAGTGAGAGGTGTGGGGTGTGTCAGTGTCACAGTGAGGGGTGTGGGGAGTGTCAGTGTCACAGTGAGGGGTGTGGGATGTGTCAGTGTCACAGTGAGGGGTGTGGGGTGTTTAGGTGTTACAGTGAGGGGTGTGGGGTGTGTCGGTGTCACAGTGAGAGGTGTGGGGTGTGTCAGTGTCACAGTGAGGTGTGTGGGGTGCGTCAGTGTCACAGTGAGGGGTGTGGGGAGTGTCAGTGTCACAGTGAGGGGTGTGGGTTGTGTCAGTGTCACAGTGAGGGGTGTGGGGAGTGTCAGTGTCACAGTGAGGGGTGAGGAGTGTGGGGTTTGTCGGTGTCACAGTGAGGGTGTGGGATGTGTCAGTGTCACAGTGAGGGGTGAGGGGTGTGGGGTGTGTCAGTGTCACAGTGAGGGGTGTGGGGTGTGTCGATGTTACAGTGAGGGGTGTGGGGTGTGTCAGTGTCACAGTGAGGGGTGTGGGGAGTGTCAGTGTCACAGTGAGGGGTGTGGGATGTGTCAGTGTCACGGTGAGGGGTGTGGGGTGTTTAGGTGTTACAGTGAGGGGTGTGGGGTGTGTCGGTGTCACAGTGAGGGGTGTGGGGTGTGTCAGTGTCACAGTGAGGGGTGAGGGTGTGGGGTGTGTCGGTGTCACAGTGAGAGGTGTGGGGTGTGTCAGTGTCACAGTGAGGGGTGTGGGGAGTGTCAGTGTCACAGTGAGGGGTGTGGGATGTGTCAGTGTCACAGTGAGGGGTGTGGGGTGTTTAGGTGTTACAGTGAGGGGTGTGGGGTGTGTCGGTGTCACAGTGAGAGGTGTGGGGTGTGTCAGTGTCACAGTGAGGTGTGTGGGGTGCGTCAGTGTCACAGTGAGGGGTGTGGGGTGTGTCAGTGTCACAGTGAGGGGTGTGGGGAGTGTCAGTGTCACAGTGAGGGGTGTGGGTTGTGTCAGTGTCACAGTGAGGGGTGTGGGGAGTGTCAGTGTCACAGTGAGGGGTGAGGGGTGTGGGGTTTGTCGGTGTCACAGTGAGGGTGTGGGATGTGTCAGTGTCACAGTGAGGGGTGAGGGGTGTGGGGTGTGTCAGTGTCACAGTGAGGGGTGTGGGGTGTGTCGGTGTCACAGTGAGGAGTGTGGGGTGTGTCAGTGTCACAGTGAGGAGTGTGGGGGTGTTTAGGTGTTACAGTGAGGGGTGTGGGGTGTGTCAGTGTCACAGTGAGGGGTGTGGGTGTGTCAGTGTCACAGTGAGGGGTGAGGGGTGAGAGGTGTGTCAGTGTCACAGTGAGGGGTGTGGGGAGTGCCAGTGTCACAGTGGGGGGTAGGGGTGTGGGTGTATCAGTGTCACAGTGAGGGGTGTGGGGAGTGTCAGTGTCACAGTGAGGGGTGTGGGGCGTGTCAGTGTCACAGTGGGGGGTAGGGGTATGGGTGTATCAGTGTCACAGTGAGGTGTGTGGGGTGTGTCAGTGTCACAGTGAGGGGTGTGGGGTGTGGGGAGTGTCAGCGTCACAGTGAGTGGTGTGGGGTGTGTCAGTGTCACAGTGAGGGTGTGGGGTGTGTCAGTGTCACAGTGAGGTGTGTGGGGGATATGTCGGTGTCACAGTGAGGGGTGTGGGGTGTGTCAGTGTCACAGTGAGGGGTGTGGGGTGTGTCGGTGTCACAGTGAGGAGTGTGGGGTGTGTCAGTGTCACAGTGAGGAGTGTGGGGGTGTTTAGGTGTTACAGTGAGGGGTGTGGGGGATATGTCGGTGTCACAGTGAGGGGTGTGGGGTGCGTCAGTGTCACAGTGAGGGGTGTGGGGTGTGTCAGTGTCACAGTGAGGGGTGAGGGGTGTGTCAGTGTCACAGTGAGGGGTGTGGGGTGTGTCAGTGTCACAGTGAGGGGTGAGGTGTGTGGGGTGTGTCAGTGTCAGAGCGAGTGGTGTGGGGAGTGTCAGCGTCACAGTGAGTGGTGTGGGGTGTGTCAGAGTCACAGTGAGGGGTGTGGGATGTGTCAGTGTCACAGTGAGGTGTGGGTGTGTGTCAGTGTCACAGTGAGGGGTGTGGGGTGTGTCAGTGTCACAGTGAGGGGTGAGGGGTGTGTCAGTGTCACAGTGAGGAGTGAGGGGTGTGTCAGTGTCACAGTGAGGGGTGTGGGGTGTGTCAGTGTCACAGTGAGGGGTGAGGTGTGTGAGGTGTGTCAGTGTCACAGTGAGGGGTGTGTCGGTGTCACAGTGAGGGGTGTGGGGTGTGTCAGTGTCACAGTGAGGGGTGTGGGTGTGTCAGTGTCACAGTGAGGGGTGTGGGGTGTGTCGGTGTCACAATGAGGGGTGTGGGGTGTGTCAGTGTTACAGTGAGGGGTGTGGGATGTGTCAGTGTCACAGTGAGGAGTGAGGGGTGTGTCAGCGTCACAGTGAGGGGTGTGTCAGTGTCACAGTGAGGGGTGTGGGGTGTGTCGGTGTCACAGTGAGGGGTGTGGGGTGTGTCGGTGTCACAATGAGGGGTGTGGGGTGTGTCAGTGTTACAGTGAGGGGTGTGGGGTGTGTCAGTGTCACAGTGAGGAGTGAGGGGTGTGTCAGCGTCACAGTGAGGGGTGTGTCAGTGTCACAGTGAGGGGTGTGGGGTGTGTCAGTGTTACAGTGTGGGGTGTGTCAGTGTCACAGTGGGGAGTGAGGGGTGTGTCAGTGTCACAGTGAGGGGTGTGGGGTTGTGTCAGTGTTACAGTGGGGAGTGAGGGGTTGTGTCGGTGTCACAGTGAGGGGTGTGGGTGTGTCAGTGTCACAGTGAGGGGTGTGGGGTGTGTCGGTGTCACAGTGAGGGGTGTGGGGTGTGTCAGTGTTACAGTGGGGAGTGAGGGGTTGTGTCGGTGTCACAGTGAGGGGTGTGGGGTGTGTCAGTGTCACAGTGAGGGGTGTGGGGTGTGTCAGTGTTACAGTGGGGAGTAAGGGGTGTGTCAGTGTCACAGTGAGGAGTGTGGGGTTGTGTCGGTGTCACAGTGAGGGGTGTGGGTGTGTCAGTGTTACAGTGGGGTGTGTCAGTGTGTAGTGAGAGTGGGTGAGGGTGGTTGGGGTGTAAGGGAGCTCGGTGGGGTGGGTGTTGGATGACTATATTCATACAGCCACTGCTCCACACCTCCCCTCGACTCAGAGAGGATTTGACATTTTGGGCCTGTACTCGACAGATTTCACTCGGACGGGGCAGTGGAATCCAGATATCCAAGGCCAGATGTGGAGAAGTTAGTCTGGTTGGAATCTTCAGATGGCCTTTCTGAAGGGGATGAGGAGGGGTTTCTTCTGCCAGGTCACTGGGTGTACTGAAGGCAGAGAGTGATGGGTTGGGGTGATTGGTGGGGTGGAGGGGTGTATGGTTACAGGAGGAAAGTCAGAGAATGGGATTCAGAGAAACAAATCAGACTCTGTGGAATGAATGGCCTATGATATCTATCAGTGTGACCTCCCTTCAAGCTCCTGAGCATCAAAACTCACCAGCCGCCAGCATTACTGTATCCATCCTGAAATCAGGGATCTGATCTGTGCACCTTGTTCCGGCTGTGACCCTGAACCATTGCAACAGCAAAGTCTACGCCAACTCCCCCTGCAGCGAAGAGAACTGCCTCACTCACCAATCATCGGACCTGATAGCCTACCTTTAGCGTCACATGCACAAGGAAAGCTGCAACTCATTTGCAGTTTCTTCCAACTTCTCTTTCCCAACCATCTGACCTCCCATTCCACCCCCACCCCCTCGTTCAACTCACTTGTTTCTTTCAACCCTCAGAAAGAGAAATTCCTTGGTATTAAAAAGTTATCCTCTGACCTGTCCTGCGCCCAGTATACAGATGCAAACACAAGGAAGGGACAGGAGCAAAATTAAGCCATTCGACCCATCGAGTCTACTCTGCTGATTCATAATCTCTCAATCCCATTCTCCCCATAACCTTTGACTCCCTGGCCAATCAAGAACCTATCAATCTCTGCTTCAAATACACCCAATGACTTGGCCTCCACAGCTGTCTGTGGCAATGAATTCTACAGATCCTCTGGCTCAAGAATTTCTTCCTCATTTCTAATCTGAGGCTGTTGCCTCTGGTCCTAACCTCTCCCACTATCAGATACATCCACATTCATTCTATCTCAGCCTTTCAATGTTTAATAAGTTTCAGTGAGATCTTCCTCATTCTTCTAAACTCCAGAGCCCCCTCCCGAGATACCTGTTCATTTCCCTTCGTCACCACTGCCTGACCTGCTGCGTTCCTCCAGCGTGTTAGTCTTTACTTTCTCGGGGGGTTGGCTCGTCACCCAAACCCTTACAGATGTGCCGTTAAAAGCGTCGTGGCTCGTTTCAAAAGCAAGGCGCGGCGGAATGGTGAATTCAGCCCGATGTCACGGGCACACCTCACCCCACTGGTGCTGACATCTTCAAAAATCGGTCCCTCAAGAAGGCGACATCCGTCATGACCGACCCCCACCGCCTGGGGCACGCCCTCTTCTCATTACTACCATCGCGGAGAAGGCAGAGGAAGCTGCAGGCCCCCGCTCAGTGGTCGAGGAGCAGGTCCCTCCCCTCCGCCATCAGATTTCCAAATGGTCCATAGTCACCTAGTTAGCAATCCTGGTTTCTGCAATTTATAGACTTTCTATGCCTTATGGATTCCGCGTCACGAGTCAGTGGTGTTAAACTCCAATTCTGAGTAGGCACTGTAGCCCGAAGTCCCACACCACCGGGTTCAGGAAGTTCCCTTCAACCAGTCTTGAACCAACCTGCACACCCCCCTATCACTTCCTCAGTACAACAACACTGCGATCGCTAAAATAGATTCTGTTTTGTTCTAACCGTGTTCGTGCTTGTAAAATTGTATACAGGTAAGTTTTTCTTTTGGTGATTGTGTACCTGATCCTCTGTGCCCGTGATCCTGCCGCCAGGTAAGTTTCTCATTACATCTGTACGTACGTGGACTTGTGCAGATAACGATAAACCCGACTTTAACTACTCTGGCTGCAAACGTGCACCAGCGCTCTGTGGCAAAGACCCACCTTCCGAGAGAAGATGACCTTGGACTGCCCAGACCCCTGGCTCTCCTGGTGAAGAGCAGCTTCCCAAGGTCACTAGATGCTTCAGAATCAGTTATTTTTCTGACCTTTGGTGAGTTGTGGTCATGAGTTCGAATGAGATCGCGCCCTTCGGCCGTCCTGTCTGTGCTGACCACCTGTTTAAATCAATGCCCCTACATCCCTGCATCTCCCTCCAGATTTCACCCTCACAATGAGGTATAAGGGATAGAGACAGTCTTAATGGTCTTGTCACCGAGGTGGGGTCAGACTGGAACTGGAGGACATAGGTTAAGGCTGCGGGGAGAAATATTTAAGTTGAACGTGAAGGGGAACTTGTTCACTCAGAGGGAGGTGAGAATGTGGATCGAGCCACCAGAGGAAGTGGAGGACACGGGTTCAATGTCAACAGTTGTGAGAAATTTGGATAAGGGCAGAGATGGGAGGGCTATGGTCCAGGTGCAGGACAATGTGAGCAGACATAATAAATCTGTGGCATGGGCTACATGCCCCCATGAGGGCTACAACCTTGTAGGGTTTGGAGGCTTGTGTGCTTCAATGACCCAGGGAGCGATGTTGGCTGGAGTCAGGGTCTTTGTGCTTTGGCTCTTGGTAGAGTCACCCATGCCAAACAGGTCAGAGGGCAGAGGCCAGACTAAGGGTGGTCTGCTCCTCCAGGTTTAGGGGTTCAGCTAACAATCCTGACTAGTCAAACAAAATTGTTATGGAAACAGCAAGGAAGAACCCTTCCACATCTGAGGGTGACATTATTCCTGAGTCTCCACCCGGGACTGACTAGTGAAAACCAAGAGGAAGCTACTGACACGGTGAAGGAAGCCCTGAACACTGCCAGAGATGGAGGACCTTCATAGTCACCCTCAACAGCAGCGGTGTAGGGGGCAGTAAGTTCAGACTAGATGGGCCGAAGAGTCGTGCTCTGTGACTATGTCTGCGGGGGATCATTCACAACAGCTAATCAAAACCGCGGTCAGAAACCTGACAGCAGAGAGTATGAGGGCTGCGAAGTTCTGTCCCGGGGACCGAGCTGGGGGAGGATGTTCACAGGGAAAACACGCGGACAGAGGGCGGGTTCGCGCAGCGGCTCCACAGGCCGTGAGACGGCAGCTCAGTTGAAGTCCCTTTGGGTGGGGGTGGGGGGATGGGACGGATAGTACTGTAACGGTGTGATGCTATTGCTGTGCCAGAAAGCCAGGATCAATTCGGCCGCTGTCTGTGAGGCGTTTGCGCGGTCTCCCTGTGTTTCCTCCATATTCCACGGTAACCGGCTGGACGGGTGCACTTGGGCAGCGGGGCGTCGGCCGGAAGGGTCTGTTGCTGTGTTCTATCTCCAAGCAGGCAATCAAATGGCTCTCCTTGCAAACCCAACCCGGTGAACCTCCCCTGCTCCTCCTCCCGAGCTCAGCAGCGACGGGCACAGATACAGGAGTGACCCTGACCTGTCGCCGTAATGGCCCATCTCAACGCCCCACCCACACCCCGATCCGCTCCCCGGCACTGTCATGACGAGGCCCGACGTGGGCTTGAGGGTCAGAACCCCATCCTCCCCCCGGGCAGGGTGCTGCTGTCCAGACCCTCCCCCCCGCACCCCACACTTCTGACCCGTCCGTGTCCGAGCTGGCCACTCCTCGTTGTCCACCTGTGACGTGGCTCAGCTTCCCCACCCCCACCCCGGTGTGCTGTGTCCCTGAGGGTCACCTTTCACACCCCGATTATCACAGTGATGCTTGGAACCAGTCCTGCCTCAAAACACACAGCTGCACAGTACAGTACCAGCCCTTCGGCCCAGAATGTGGTGCCAACCCCTCCCTCCAACATAGCCTCCATTTTTTTTTCATCCTTATGCCTATCTAAATGTCCCGTAAATGCCTCTACCACCAGCCGACAGACCCACCACTCTCCGTAAAACAACCCACCCCTGACATCCCCTTCATAATTCCCTCCAATCATCCCTGGTATTAGCCACTTCCACCCTGGGAAAAAGGCGCTGGTAGGCTCCTACTGTCTGGTAGGCCTCTAATCAGGTTACTGCTCACCCTCCTTTGCTCCGGACAGAACGCTCGAACTGGAGCTCGCTCAACCCACTCCCTCCGTCGCGAGCGCGGCCCTGCCCCTTCCCTGCCACAGCAATCCAAACCGACTTCCCTGCCGGGTCCTGTCACAGAGGCTCAGGCCTGAGACGTCTGACATTTTCTGCTTTTATTGGAGTGAGACTTGCCGTCGGCCCACCCCTCCCTCCGAGGCAAGGACCTTCGCTCGGTGAGCTGGCCGGAGCGACGGGCACCTCCAACTCCCCGCACTGTGGGTCAACGCTGCCCCTCTGCTCGTGGGGGTGGCCGGGGCCGACGGGCTGCGGGCAGTGGTGAGGGGAGATTTAGAGCTGAGGGTGAACGGTGAGTCGGTGGTGAGGGGGCAGGTTTGGGGCAAGGAGCAGGGTAGGGCTGAGGGTGAGATGAGCAGGTGGGGTGGGGTTGCAGGGGTTTGAGGAGCGAGGTAGGTGTGAGGGGAGTGAGGGGGCAGGGGAGTGAGGGGGCATAGTGTGTGCGGGAGGGTCATTTGGGACAAAGGGTGGTGTGGGGTGGTGAAGGATGGTTTGAGGCCACGAGGGATGGAGTGGGGGGGGCGGGTGAAGGGATACCGGGGGCGGGTGTGGCATGGGGGGTGTGGAGTGGTGAGGGGGTGGGGTGAAGGGTGGCATAGGGTGTTGAGGAGTGGGGGTGGGGGGGAGAACAGGTTTTTTCCCCCCCAGTCCAACAGATCCCAAATCAGAACCACATCCTGGGGATTGTCGTCACTTCCGGATCCGCGGCACCTTATCTCCCAGTGGGATGGCGGTGATCACCTGGGTGAGGGAAAGCAAAATTCAACAGACTGGACATCTACACCTGCCTAACCCTACTCCCCCTGTCTAAACCCCTTCCCCTCCCCAGTCCACCCACCCTCACCAACCCCCACCCGTCGACTATAAGATATAGGAGCAGAATTAGAGACGCCTTTATTCCTACTGTTTGCCTCCAGCCGGTCAGACAGTCTTCTGTCCAGACTAGTATCTGTCCAATAATACCATGGACTCTTACCTTGTTTAGCAGCCTACGTGCGGACACCTTGTCAAAGAAAATCTGAAAATCTAATAAACATCCACCAACTCTTCGAGTCTACCCTGCCTTTTATCTCCTCAAAGATTCCCAACAGATTTGTCAGGCAAGATTTCCTCTTAAGGAAACCATGCTGACTTTGGCCTGTTTTATCATCTGCCTCCAAGTACCTCGAACCTCATCGTTAATAATAAACCAACATTTTCCCACTGGTCAGGTTAGTTTGCCTATAATTACCTTTCTTCTGCCTCCTTCCCTTTGTAAAGAGTCGAGTGACATTTCCAGTTTTTCCAGCCCTCTGGAAGATCTATTGATTCTTGAAAGATTGTTACCAATGCCTCCACTACCTCCTTCAGAACCCTGGGGTGTATCCATCTGGTCCAAGTGACTTATCTATACCTTCAGACCGTTCAGCTTCCCAAGCACCTTCTCCTTAGTGATAGTGCTTACAGCCAATTCTGCCCCTTGACAAACTCGAATTTCTGGCATACTGCTGGTGTCCCCACTGAACGAAAATACCCGACTACGTCCGCCACTTCTTTGTCCCATGTCACTACCTCTCCAGCATCACTTTCCAGTGGTCTGATGTCCACTCTCATTTCCCTTTTACTCAATAGATCTGAAAAAGCACTTTATATTATTGGCTAACTGGCCGTCGTATTCCACATTTTCTCATCTTCCTGCTTTTTTCATTATCTTCCTGCTTTTTTCATTATTTTCCTGCTTTTTTCATTATCTTCCTGCTTTTTTCATTATTTTCCTGCTTTTTTCATTATCTTCCTGCTTTTTTCGTTTTCTTCCGTTGGTTTTTTTTTTAAAAGAGTTCCCAGTCCTTCAGCTTCGCACTAAATTTTGCGGTGACGTCCCCACATCCCTCTCCCTAGTCTGAGCCCCCTCCCTTCCCACTCCTCCTTTCCCCTCTCCCCACCCTCTCCCCAGCACTCACATTGAGAAGACGGGCCTTGTACTGGACCTCGGTCTCGGTTGTGGCCTGGGGCGCCTGCTGCTTCCCCATGCGATTCAGGAACACCTCCATCTCCTCCACCGTGTAGAGGTGGGCTGGGTCCAGTGAGTGCCCGTTGATTCTGCTGACCAGGTACTCCTTGTAGTGGGACCTGGGACGGGGACGGTGGGGGGAATGGAGACCCAGGGGGTGCGTGAAGGGGAACAAGGAGGAGAGGTTAAGGGGTATATGGGGAGTAGGAGTGAGGGGTAAAAGGGGAGGAACAGTGAGGGAATGGAAGGGTAAAAGGGGAGGTAAGCAGTAAGTAGGGGGGGAGGAGATGGTGAGGTGGTGGGTGTAAAGGGAGAAGAGGGGGAATTGGGGAGCCAGGTGGGGGTTGATGAGGGTGATACAGAGCGTAGGAAGGGGTTGATGAGGGTGATATGGAAGGTATGAAGGGGTTGATGAGGGTGATATGGAGGGTAGGAAGGGGAGGGGTTGAGGGTGATATGGAAGTTAGGAAGGGGGTTGATGAGGGTATTATGGAGGGTAGGAAGGGGTTGATGAGGGTTATATGGAGGGTAGGAAGTGGTTGATGAGGGTGATATGGAGGGAAGGAAGGGGTTGGAGGGTGATATGGAGGGTAGGAAGGGGTTGATGAGGGTGATATGGAGGGTAGGAAGGGGTTGATGAGGGTGATATGGAGGGTAGGAAGGGGTTGATGAGGGTGATATGGAGGGTAGGAAGGGGTTGATGAGGGTTATATGGAGGGTAGGAAGGGGTTGATGAGGGTGATATGGAGGGAAGGAAGGGGTTGGAGGGTGATATGGAGGGTAGGAAGGGGTTGATGAGGGTGATATGGAGGGTAGGAAGGGGTTGATGAGGGTGATATGGAGGGTAGGAAGGGGTTGATGAGGGTGATATGGAGGGTAGGAAGGGGTTGATGAGGGTTATATGGAGGGTAGGAAGGGGTTGATGAGGGTGATATGGAGGGTAGGAAGGGGTTGATGAGGGTTATATGGAGGGTAGGAAGGGGTTGATGAGGGTGATATGGAGGGAAGGAAGGGGTTGGAGGGTGATATGAAGGGTAGGAAGGGGTTGATGAGGGTTATATGGAGGGTAGGAAGGGGTTGATGAGGGTGATATGGAGGGTAGGAAGGGGTTGATGAGGGTGATATGGAGGGTAGGAAGGGGTTGATGATGGCGATATGGAGGGTAGGAAGGGGTTGATGAGGGTGATATGGAGGGTAGGAAGGGGAGGGGTTGAGGGTGATATGGAGGGTAGGAAGGGGTTGATGAGGATGATGTGGAGGGTAGGAAGGGGTTGATGAGGGTGATATGGGGGAGGAAGGGGTTGATGAGGGTGATATGGAGGGTATGAAGGGGTTGATGAGGGTGATATGAAGGGTAGGAAGGGGAGGGGTTGAGGGTGATATGGAGGGTAGGAAGGGGGTTGATGAGGGTGATATGGAGGGTAGGAAGGGGTTGATGAGGGTGATATGGAGGGAAGGAAGGGGTTGGAGGGTGATATGAAGGGTAGGAAGGGGTTGATGAGGGTGATATGGAGGGTAGGAAGGGGTTGATGATGGCGATATGGAGGGTAGGAAGGGGTTGATGAGGGTGATATGGAGGGTAGGAAGGGGAGGGGTTGAGGGTGATATGGAGGGTAGGAAGGGGTTGATGAGGATGATGTGGAGGGTAGGAAGGGGTTGATGAGGGTGATATGGGGGAGGAAGGGGTTGATGAGGGTGATATGGAGGGTATGAAGGGGTTGATGAGGGTGATATGAAGGGTAGGAAGGGGAGGGGTTGAGGGTGATATGGAGGGTAGGAAGGGGGTTGATGAGGGTGATATGGGTAGGAAGGGGTTGATGAGGGTGATATGGGTAGGAAGGGGTTGATGAGGGTGATATGGAGGGTAGGAAGGGGAGGGGTTGAGGGTGATATGGAGGGTAGGAAGGGGTTGATGAGGGTGATATGGAGGGTAGGAAGGGGAGGGGTTGAGGGTGATATGGAGGGTAGGAAGGGGGTTGATGAGGGTGATATGGAGGGTAGGAAGGGGGTTGATGAGGGTGATATGGAGGGTAGGAAGGGGTTGGAGGGTGATATGGAGGGTAGGAAGGGGTTGATGAGGGTGATATGGAGGGTAGGAAGGGGAGGGGTTGAGGGTGATATGGAAGATAGGAAGGGGGTTGATGAGGGTATTATGGAGGGTAGGAAGGGGTTGATGAGGGTTATATGGAGGGTAGGAAGGGGTTGATGAGGGTGATATGGAGGGTAGGAAGGGGTTGATGAGGGTGATATGGAGGGTAGGAAGGGGAGGGGTTGAGGGTGATATGGAGGGTAGGAAGGGGTTGATGAGGGTGATATGGAGGGTAGGAAGGGGTTGATGAGGGTTATATGGAGGGTAGGAAGGGGTTGATGAGGGTGATATGGAGGGTAGGAAGGGGTTGATGAGGGTTATATGGAGGGTAGGAAGGGGTTGATGGGGGTGATATGGAGGGAAGGAAGGGGTTGGAGGGTGATATGGAGGGTAGGAAGGGGTTGATGAGGGTGATATGGAGGGTAGGAAGGGGTTGGAGGGTGATATGGAGAGTAGGAAGGGGTTGATGAGGGTGATATGGGTAGGAAGGGGTTGATGAGGGTGATATGGAGGGTAGGAAGGGGAGGGGTTGAGGGTGATATGGAGGGTAGGAAGGGGTTGATGAGGGTGATATGGAGGGTAGGAAGGGGTTGATGAGGGTGATATGAAGGAAGGGGTTGAAGGGTGATATGGAGGGTAGGAAGGGGTTGATGAGGGTGATATGGAGGGTAGGAAGGGGAGGGGTTGAGGGTGATATGGAGGGTAGGAAGGGGTTGATGAGGGTGATATGGAGGGTAGGAAGGGGAGGGGTTGAGGGTGATATGGAGGGTAGGAAGGGGGTTGATGAGGGTGATATGGAGGGTAGGAAGGGGTTGGAGGGTGATATGGAGGGTAGGAAGGGGTTGATGAGGGTGATATGGAGGGTAGGAAGGGGAGGGGTTGAGGGTGATATGGAAGATAGGAAGGGGGTTGATGAGGGTATTATGGAGGGTAGGAAGGGGTTGATGAGGGTTATATGGAGGGTAGGAAGGGGTTGATGAGGGTGATATGGAGGGTAGGAAGGGGTTGATGAGGGTGATATGGAGGGTAGGAAGGGGAGGGGTTGAGGGTGATATGGAGGGTAGGAAGGGGTTGATGAGGGTTATATGGAGGGTAGGAAGGGGTTGATGGGGGTGATATGGAGGGTAGGAAGGGGAGGGGTTGAGGGTGATATGGAGGGTAGGAAGGGGTTGATGAGGGTGATATGGAGGGTAGGAAGGGGTTGATGAGGGTGATATGGAGGGTAGGAAGGGGTTGATGGGGGTGATATGGAGGGTAGGAAGGGGTTGATGAGGGTGATATGGAGGGTAGGAAGGGGTTGGAGGGTGATATGGAGGGTAGGAAGGGGTTGGAGGGTGATATGGAGGGTAGGAAGGGGTTGGAGGGTGATATGGAGGGTAGGAAGGGGTTGATGAGGGTGATATGGAGGGTAGGAAGGGGTTGGAGGGTGATATGGGGGGTAGGAAGGGGAGGGGTTGAGGGTGATATGGAGGGTAGGAAGGGGTTGATGAGGGTGATATGGAGGGTAGGAAGGGGTTGATGGGGGTGATATGGAGGGTAGGAAGGGGTTGGAGGGTGATATGGAGGGTAGGAAGGGGTTGATGAGGGTGATATGGAGGGTAGGAAGGGGTTGATGAGGGTGATATGGAGGGTAGGAAGGGGAGGGGTTGAGGGTGATATGGAGGGTAGGAAGGGGTTGATGAGGGTGATATGGAGGGTAGGAAAGGGTGGGGAGAAATACAGAGATGAGAGATGGCAGATACCGTGAACACCAGACGTTCCCTCACACAAGACCAGTGCCAGTCTGATTACCATCAACCGTCCCCCACCACCACAACTGATCTACCTCACCCACACGCCGGGATTGACGGTGGCTGTTGAACCCCCACATGCGGGGAGGTGGGGGGGGGGGGGAACTGGAGCCCCTCTCCTGAGGGATCCCAGGTGGTGGCGGGAGAGGAATGACGCCAACACCGGCCACAGACACACGGGCAGCGGCGGAGGGGGGGATTGGAGCCAGACCCAGCGCCCTCCGAGACAGGTGAGCGGGGAGGGGGAAGAGTGGGCAGACGAAGGGAGACCGGGAGAGATGGGCGGGTGGATGGGGGAGATGGGTGGGCCGACTGTGTGTGGGGGGGTGGGGAGAGGTGGAGGTGGGGTACTCACTCGCAGAGCCCTGCGTGTCCCTGGCAGGCCTCTTTACCACAGGCCTCATCGATCAGTTTCCCGTGATCCTCCCGTTGCTCCATCACACGACAGTTGCCTGTGTGGGGGGGGGGGGAGAAAGACAGTCAGTCAGGGAAACACACAGCCCCCACCCCCCCCAGGGACTTCAGTCACAACGTACGAGGCCATTCGTCCAGTCATGCTGGTCCCACCTTCCAGCCCCTGCTCCATCCAATTACGTATGGCTGCAGCTTGGCCGTTCGGCCCCTCTGGCAGGTGCCAGAATTTTCCACCCCAGCCCCAGTGCCACCTCCGTACAAGCGACCGATGACTTTGTCAGGGAGGACGCTGTGGGCAAGGGAGCTGCGGCTGCGCTAAGACCTGACGTGTGGGCTTTGGCTTGGGAATACGTGGCGTCGTCTATTTTGGGCGGATAAACCAAAACTACGGTGTTCTGGTCGATCGGCTGGCAACATGCTCACCTTCCCTCATTGAGGAACTGAGATGAAGAGTCGGAAAGTTACGTTGCGGCTTCATAAAGCCGGTTTGGCTGCCCCCGTAGCACCGTGCCGGGTTCTGTAACGGGGAGGGTGAGCGGGGGGGGGGGGGGGCTCACCAGGACGCTGCCTGGATTAGAGGGCGAACAAACTCGGGTTGCTTTCTCTGGAGCAGAGCAGGCTGATAAGTTTGTGGGATTCTGCGAGCAGACAGTCAGTACCATTGACTTCATTGAAACGGTTTACAGCGGGGGCACGTGTTTGTGGGGAGAGGGCTTCACTTCAAAGATCAGACGTGTAGTACAAGTCTTTTTTAAACACAGAGCGGTGGCCGAGGGGGTCGCACTGTGAGGTCTGGTGGTAGAAGCAGACACAACACAGGCTTTTAGACAGACGTGTGTACGTGCAGAGAATTGAGTTCTTTATTGGGGTACTGCCCGTTAACCGCGCCAGACAGCAACACCCCATTTAATCGTCACTCAATCACGGGACAATTTACATTCACCAATTGACCAACCAACCGATACGTCACTGGATTGTGGGACCCGGATGAAACCCTCGTCGTCACAGGGTGAACATACAGACTCACACGGTCACGGGGAGAACATACAGACTCACACGGTCACGGGGAGAACATACAGACACATACGGTCACGGGGAGAACATACAGACTCACACGGTCACGGGGAGAACATACAGACACACACGGTCACGGGGTGAACATACAGACACACACGGTCACGGGGAGAACGGACCCCAGTCAGGCAGAATGTATGAAGTCTTTACAGATAGGGGCTTGAATTGAGCCCCAGTTTTACAGCTGGCACGGTGTAAAGAGCCGCGCTAATTGCTTCACTACCACCCCGCCCTAGTTCGTGTCCTCGATTCTCGGATCCAGCTCCCCTCAATCCACCCAACGATCCAGCGGCGGTGGGGACGGAGTACTCTCGGAATTCAGCAGTCTCTGAGGAAGTCCTGGGCCGGCCCCCTTGCCCTGCGACTCGTGCCTTGTGAGCGGCTCCCTAGTGAAGTCTGACAGAGGTCGCTCAAAGGACCCGGAACGGCCCGGGACCCAGAGTAAACTCACCAACTGGGTGCAGATTTGGCTTGAGGGCCTCTCAGGCTGCGTGGTAGTGCAGCAGCTAAGTGCAACTGCTTTATCGTCAGTCATTATGTGTCGTATGACGTGGGCGATCACGGTCTTTGGCCATGATTGTTCAACGGAAGTGGCTTGCCATTGCCCTCTGCGAGGCAGTGTCCAGCTCCCACACCCACTCACCACCCGCTCCCATGGCTTCACCCGACCCTGACCGGGGTGGGGGGTGGGCTATGCAGGTGCTACACCTTGCCCAAGGGTGACCTGCAGGCTTGCGGAGGTTAGGAACGCTTCGCCCCTTGGTTAAGACAGAACCCCATCCCTGCTTTAGTCGCTTCCCGCCGCTGTCTGTACATTCTTCCCGTGACCGCAAGCGCTTCCCCCCACATTCGGACGGTGGGCAGGCTCGTTGACAGCACACTATGTTGGCGGAGACCCCCGCGGGCTGGCCACCCCCCAGCACAGCTCGTGCTGATTTGACGCACACGACGCCTTTCGCTCTGCGTTTCGACGTACACGGGATCCGCTGGGGGAGTGGTTTGAGAACGGCAGGAAGAGGGTGATGAGACTTCGATTAGGTGGGCTCTGGGTGGGGGGCATGGACAGGGGTCCTCGGAGGACACAGGGGGTCCCAGGCGATGAGGGCGGCAGTTCCACCATACCTCCCCTACAACCTGGGCCAGGACTCACCTCCAGGAGTTGCCTCAGCTCCCGCGGGGGGGACGGTGTCAAAGTTCACCCCGTGTTTCTGCAGAGGAGGGAAAAGGCAGGGTACAGGGTAAACTCCCCAAGGTGCTGATGGACCCCTGGGAGGGGGAAAGAGGGACGGAACCCTCTGTATCCAGTGTTGGCCCCTCCCATCCACTGTCTGCCTGTTTATCTCCCCCACTCTGACACTGACACATCCCTCCACTCCCTGTCCTCACAAATACCCCTCCTCCTTTCCCCACTCCTCTCCCTCTCCCTCCCCTCTCAATCTAGGCGCCTCACAGACACTCCCCAACATCACTTGTCCCCAGCAGTCTTGACCCTTCGCGTCTGGTGACCCCCCCCCACGTCTCCACCCTCCCCACCCCGGTGTTATCCTCCCTTCCGATTCGGCTCCTGGCAGTCTTGTGCCTTCCCCAGCTCATCCCTCCTGCGTTGTCCAGCCCCCACCAACAAAAAAAATGCCACTCGCTTGCTCCCTCCCCATCCCCCTCTCCCAGCTGCCTTACCCCCAACCCATCCGACACGATGCTCAGCCCTTCAGTACCCCACCATCTCACGCCTCCTCCCCACCTGACACGACACCCCCACCCGCATTCCCCACGTCGCTCCCTCCTCGTCTGCCGTACCCCCACCCATCTGATACTATACTCCACCCCATTCTCCCTATCACCCCCATCTCGCCCTCCATCTTCTCATCCCCCATCTCCTATCCTGCCAATACCCCCCCTCCCTCCCCGCCCAACACCATACCTCGCCCTCCTCTCTCCCTCCCTCACTCCGCCAACTCCGGCCCTCCCTCCTCCTTCCCAACCCCTCGGCGCCATCCCACACCTCGTTGTCTCCTCGCACCCCCACCTCGACCTACCCTCACCACCCATGACGCCCCCCCCACCTCATCCCCTGGCCCACCCCCTAGGGCGGCCGTTACCTGCAGCAGCTCCTGCAGCGCTGTCACCGGCCAGTCGCGCAGGTACGACAGACAGTCGCGAGGGTGGTGAGCGTGAAGGCTGTCTTTCAAGCGGCAGGCGGGGTCGTTGCACTTCTGATGGGCAGAGAACAGAACAGGGTGGGGCAGGGGCACACATGCGCGAGAGATACCCGCTCCAGTCACCAAAGATCCCCACCACCCGGTCTGTGCCAGCTTCTCACAGCTCCCATCGGCAAGGAGGTACAGAGGTCCCACACCACCCGGTTCAGGAACAGCTACATCCCTTCACCCGTCCGGTTCCTGACCCAACCTGCACACCCCTAGCCACTCCTTCAGTACAGCGACGACGTGACCACCGCATGGCATTTTTTGATCTAATGTTCTGTAGAAAAATTGTGTCAACTTGTGCTTAGTTGATGTTTGCTAGAAGTGTCTCATTCCACCAGTCCGCCTTCACTTTGACTTTTGACACCTTATCCAAACTGGTGACCCTCCTCCGCCCGGTTCTAGGCACCCTGACCACCCCTACGTCCATCCTCTCGATAGCACCTTCTGCAGAAGGGTGGAGGGCTCAGAGCCACTTCTTCTCTGGAGCAGAGCCCCGGGTTTCATACCAACCTCAGCTCACTGTGACAGTCATTACATCCATCCCATTTATTCTCCCCACATTATCACCCACTCTCTTTCCCTAACCCCACCTCCCAAAACATAACCCTTTGGGGGCAACTCAGAGCTGGTAACGAACCCACTGGCCAACCAGTGATGTAGTGGCATCTGCACCAGACTGCGAGGAGAGTGGTCTTGGGTTCGAGCCCGGACGGCTCCTTGCACGCTTTCCCCCCGTGCTGGGTAGAGCAACTCGGCCCCACGAGAAACAGAGAAAACACTAAAGGAACGGCAAGATTACCCCCGGACGCACCACCAGGCGTGGAATGGAACAGCAGTGAACCCACTGAAAGCCTGTACATATAATACACAGAGTGTGTGTGTGAGAGAGAGAGTGGGGGAGTGGGGGAGGGGGAGTGGAGGAGGGGGAGTGGGGGAGGAGGAGGGGGGAGGGGGAGGGGGAGAGGGAGGTAGGCAGTTGAAGCTCGTCAGCCTGGGAGGGCAGTCCATCTAAGAGAGGGAAAACTGATTTCAAACCTCTGCTGCCTTGCGGCCATACCCACTCATGGGAAAGGCTTCGGGAGTAAATCCTGAGGACAGATCCGGAGCTGGGGTCCCTAAGACAATCCGACACTGCCCTCAACCTCGTTCTGGCAACTCCTGCGATGACACCGGTGCCAAGTTGTATCGGCCCTTGCCCTTCCCTTGGACAACGTCGGTGTCGTGGAGAGGGAAGACTTGCTGCATGGGCAACTGCCGGTCTTCCATAAAACCTTGCCCAGGCCTGCGCCCGGAGAGGACACTCCAGCATCGCCTCACCGCGATGGCACAACACGGAAAGCAGCAGTCTACCGGTTGTCGCTGCGGCTAAAACTGTCACTCCTGTGTGGGCCTCTACAGCCACAACAGACGCTGCTCTACCAACACAAACTGAAGCAAGACTTTCCAGGCACAGATCCATGGTCTCACGACTAACGGATGCCACCACGATATTTATCTATATAAATATATATACATACATATATAGATATAGATATATATAGATACATATATTATGATTTATGTTCTGTGTTTTCTGCTCATCTTTTACTGTTGCCTTTTGCATAATTTGCTTTTTTTTGTGCATGGGGGAGGGAGGGTTTGATGTTTTTCTTTGAACCCGTTCCAAGGCGTTTCTTTGTTTCGTGGCCGTCTGTGAGGAAGATGAGTCTCAGGTTGTATACAGCAGACACACTTTCATAATAAATGTATCAAATACATCTGTCATCAGGAATCCCCACTCCCTAGGTCATGCTCTCTTCTCAGGTAGGAGGTACAGGTGCCTCAGGACGTACCACCAGGTCAAGAACGGTGATATGTCCTGTGACAAAAAACCAAGTTATCAGAAGATTGATGCTAATGAGAGAGAGATAAGGGAGACAATGGAGAAACATTCAAAATGCTAATAAGAG
Source organism: Mobula birostris (assembly GCF_030028105.1). Classification (NCBI taxonomy): domain Eukaryota; kingdom Metazoa; phylum Chordata; class Chondrichthyes; order Myliobatiformes; family Myliobatidae; genus Mobula; species Mobula birostris. The sequence continues at coordinate 48,848,754 of NC_092379.1, forward strand.
AGAAGAGAGGGATTAACGAGAAAGAAACACATTTCAGATATTGACTGACCGATTGCTTTGAACCTGAACTGTTTGAAGTTTGATGGACAGGCGATACCCCAGCAGGGGGATAAAAAGAACAGGTTCGCTAAGGCACGGGACACCACGAGATCGCGAGATAACAAGACCCTGGAAGAGCAGTGTGCCCCCACAAGTTGGTGGGAGTTGGAGGTCTGGTTCGAGGTTCATAGACTGACAGGATGAAAAGGGACAATCGGCAGGAACCTGGTGTGTGTGTCCGCCCTTGCCTGGGTGCCGGGTTCACCGCGGAAGAACGGTCGTATCCGGAACGGAGGGGTCACAGTCGGTGACCACAGAAGACATAAAAGGGTTCACCCGAAAGCTAACTGCGAAGAACATCAAAGGTCTGTTTGAATCAAAATTTGCATTCTCTCTCTCCCCAACGGCACAACAGCGATTACTGTGAACTGTACTGAGCTGAACTGAACTCTGCGTCACTTGAGATTGATCATTTTACCCCTAGACTGCGATAGAGCTTGGTTGATTCCTATTACCCTAGTTCTGTGTACATGTGTGTTTTATCATTGCTAACCTGTTGCATTTATATCCCCACAATTAGAGTACTGTGTTACTTATTTCTTTAATAAAACTTTATTAGTTTCTGTTAAACCAGACTCCAACTGAGTGGTCCATTTCTGCTGGTTTGGCAACCCAGTTACGGGGTATGTAACGTAAGTGGGGTTCTCGTCCAGGATTTTGAACACTAAATTTGGGACGGGGTAAATTGATTGGGTTAAAATTCCCGAAAGAAAGAAAAGGCAAACAGCAGAAATGGATATTGAGGAATTTCTAAAGGCGCCGACCTTGGAGGCATTAGAGGATGCCAGGAAATCAGAATTGGCAGCTGTGGCCAAACAGTTGAATCTTGTTAAGGGGAAGTCGACAAAGAGGAGAGCGGAGATGCACAGAGCTATCGTTGAGCATTACGTATCTAAAGGAGTGTTTCCCCACGGGGAGCTGGAGGTGGTATCTATGAGCAAACCTGGTGGAGAAGCAGTGCAGCTGCAGATGGAAAAATTGAGACTCCAGCATGAGTTCCGGGTAAAACAGCTGGAGCGAGAAGAGAGGGACAGGCAGCTAGAACAAGAAGAGAGAATAAAACAGCTAGAACAAGAAGAGAAGCGGTTAGAACGACAAGAGAGAGAGAAACAGAGGGAAAGGGAATTTGAGCTGGAGAGGTTAAAGATGACAGCAGCACAGGGGCCCATGCCGAACCAAGGTGGAGGGTTCAGGGCGACCCAGGAGGTTAGGCTGGTTCCCCCATTTGACGATACCGATGTTGATCGGTACTTTCTACATTTTGAAAAGTTGCTGCAAGTCAGGACTGGCCGAGGGATAAGTGGGCTGTTTTACTTCAGAGTGTACTTAAGGGGAAGGCTCAGCAAGCTTACTTGGCTTTGTCCGCGGAAGATGCCCAGAGGTATGAAGTGGTGAAAGAGGCCATCCTCAGGATTTATGAGTTGGCCCCGAAGGCATACCGGCAGAGGTTCCGGAATGCGAGGAAGAAGTGGGACTGCACGTATTTAGAGTTTGCCTGTGAGCTGGAGACATATTGTGAGCGTTGGTGCGCCTTGAAAGGGGTCACTGGGAATTATGACAGACTGCTACAGCTCATCCTGATTGAGCAATTTAAAAGCTGTGTCCCTGAAGGTATGAGGCCCTATCTAGATGAGAAAGAGGCAGAAACCTTAGCCGCAACTGCTAAGTTAGCGGATGAATACGCGTTAACGCACAAAGCGAAGTTTACCCCGAGTAAAAGTTACCACAAGAGTAGTCGAGAGGGCAGAGAGAGTCCGCCAGAAAAGCCAGAAAGTAAGCCGGGGACTAGTGAGAAGGATAAGGTAGACCGGGAGCAGTTTGGTAGGAAGTCTCCTGGGGTCGTATGCTATAATTGTGGGAAAGTCGGACACTTTGCGTCCAGGTGCTTTGCCCCAAAGAAGGAGACGGGGAAAGAAAAAACGGCGGTTCCGACCGGCTGTATTGAGCCGGCAAACAAACTGCTAGGGGAGAAGAGGCCTGATAGAGTTCAGGAAGGGCGTGAGAAGTTTATCTCGGCCGGATTGGTGTCGGTGAAGGAGGGGTTAAACCCGGTTCCAGTACGGATCTGGAGAGACACTGGGGCTTGTCAGTCATTGATTTTAAAGAGTGTGTCAGACTTCAGTTCAGAGACCAAGACTGGGGAGGTCAGGGTGATAAAAGGCATTGGGAAAGGGACTGAAGCAGTACCTTTGCACCAGATACACCTAAAAAGCGACTTGGTCTCCAGACCGGTCACGATAGTGGTGAGGCCCGAATTACCGATGGAAGACGTGGCGGTCTTACTCGGTAACGACCTTGCAGGTGGAGATGTGTACCCAGCAGTAAAGCTGACAAGCAAGCCTGCCAGGACTGAGGACCCGCCCATGGACTCACAGGTTTATCCCGTTTGCGCAGTGACTCGGCGCATGTCCAGAAAGGCTGCCGAAGCGAATGTAGATTTAGCTGAGACGTTTTTACCAGCCTTGTACCAGGAGGGGTCAGAAAGTGAGAAGAAGGAGCATAGTGGAGCGGAAGGAAGTGAGGGAGTTGAGACAGATTTATCATTAGCGAGGAAGGAATTTATACAAGCACAGGAACGAGACGAGGAGCTGATGGTTTTGGCGGAGACAGCTCTCTCCGAAGCAGAATTAAAAAGGGAGCCAGTGGGCTATTATGTGAAGGAGGGAGTGCTAGGGAGGAAATGAAGACCAAGTACCGTGCCCGCAGATGAGGAATGGGGGGGTGGTGCACCAGGTGGTAGTGCTAAAAATTTATGGGGATGAGATTTTTAACCTGGCCCACAAGATACCCCTCGGGGGACATTTTGGGGGGAGGAAAACAGTCGATAGAACCATGAAAGAGTTTTACTGGATGCACAGGAAGAAAGATGTTATTGACTATTGTAGACGTGAGTTAACACAGTTACAGGCTATTGATATGCTAACAGCTTGCCACAATAGGCGAACAAACCTAGTCGGTGTTATCACGAAAATTAACGAGGCTAGGGTGCCACCTGATAAGGAGAAAACCCATCTTGAAAAGATAAATATGGTGCTGACCAGATGGGAGAACTCTATTGTTTTGGCCAACTTTGCTGATGAGTTCTCTCACTTAACCCCCGAACAGGGTGAGCCGCTGAAGAAACTAATTAACCGGCACACACATGTATGTCCGGATGTCCCGAGGCGATACAAAGAGCCGGTACATGGTGTTGTTGTCACATCAGGTCAGCCTAGTGAGCAACACCCCTATAGGATGATTAATTCAGTGACAAAAGGGCTAAAGAGCACAGAAGTGTATATTGGCGATGTAGTGGTCTGGAGTGACATGTGGGAGGAGCTCTTTAAAAAGCTGTTTGAAGCCAGCCTGACAGTGAACCTCGCAAAAAGTGAATTCAGCCATGCGAAGGTCGCTTATCTGGGATTTGTGGTAGGACAGGGGCAGCTGGCTCCGATGCAGGCTAAGGTGCGGGCTATCTCTGAAGTCCCCACCCCGACAGATAAGAGAGCCCTGAGAAGGTTCTTGGGGATGGTGGGTACTATCGGAAGTTTTGCAAAAAACTTTGCGGATATTACCCTCCCTCTTTCTAAGCTCTTGCCGAAGAATGTGAAGTTTGTGTGGGACGACCTTTGTTATATTTGTCCGGCACAGAAACCAGTGATAATTTACACTGATCACAACCCATTAGTGTTTTTGGCCACTATGAAGGATAAAAACAAAAGGTTGCTAAGTTGGAGTCTGGTGCTACAGGAATTTGATATTAAAATAACACATCTAAAAGGAATGGAAAATGTGATTGCTGACTGTCTGTCAAGGTGTTGAAAACTTAAAGTTCTCTGTATTAGCCGAATAGCTGATGACTCTGTATATTAGTGTGTATCTAATAATGTATTCATGCTCATAATTTTTGGTAAAAATCCTTTGAAGGGTAGAGGTGTGACAAAAAACCAAGTTATCAGAAGATTGATGCTAATGAGAGAGAGATAAGGGAGACAATGGAGAAACATTCAAAATGCTAATAAGAGAGAAGAGAGAGATTAACGAGAAAGAAACACATTTCAGATATTCACTGACCGATTGCTTTGAACCTGAACTGTTTGAAGTTTGATGGACAGGTGATACCCCAGCAGGGGGATAAAAAGAACAGGTTCGCTAAGGCACGACATACACCACGAGATCACGAGATAACAAGACCCTGGAAGAGCAGTGTGCCCCCACAAGTTGGTGGAAGTTGGAGGTCTGGTTCGCGGGAACCGACCATAGACTGACAGGGTGAAAAGGTACGATCGGTGGGAACCTGGTGTGTGTGTCCACCCTTGCCTGGGTGCCGGGTTCATCGCGGAAAAACGATCGTATCCGGAACGGAGGGGTCACAGTCAGTGACCACAGGAGACATAAAAGGGTTCACCCGAAAGCTAACTGCGAAGAACATCAAAGGTCTGTTTGAATCAAAATTTGCATTCTCTCTCTCCAACGGCACAACAGCGATTACTGCGAACTGTACTAAGCTGAACTGAACTCTGCGTCACTTGAGACTGATCATTTTACCCCTAGGCTGCGATAGAGCTTGGTTGATTCCTATTACCCTAGTTCTGTGTACATGTGTGTTTTATCATTGCTAACCTGTTACATTTATATCCCTACGATTGGAGTACTGTGTTACTTATTTCTTTAATAAAACTTTATTAGTTTCTGTTAAACCAGACTCCAACTATTGGTTCATTTCTGCTGGTTTGGCAACCCAGTTACGCGGTACATAACAGTCCGTTCTTGAACCATCAGGTTCTTGACCAAAACTCATTCTGTTCCTAGTGTTCCCACACCCAATGATCTCACTTTAAGGTCTCTTTATCTCATTATCTCACATTCTCGTTATTTATTACTAGTTATTGATATTTGCATTGGCACAGTTTGCTGTCTTCTGCACTCCGGCTGATCTTTCACTGACCCTGTTATAGATACTACGCCACAGATTTGCTGAGTATAACAACAGGAAAATGAACCTCAGAGATGGACTTTGATGATAAATTTATTTTGAACTTCACACTTTGATTCTTTGAATCCGACACAACTAAATTCATTTCAATTTCCAAGTAAAAGGTGGATAATTTTATGATCATTATTCCAAAGTTATCAACAACCACCAAATCGCATCGGACACATTCTCATTCCACAGAAACGGAGGCGGAATGGTCTCTTCTCTCCAGTTACTAACGGTGACAGCATCAAACTTCACTCACATCACTCACTCCCTACCCATTATTACACCTTATTTATGGCAAATGATAATTGTTCATTACAGCCTGCCACAATTATTCTCGCTTCCTTAATGTGTTTGCTACAATTACACAAATAACACGATGACAACGATTGTTCCATAAACAGCAGTAAAGAAAGGGACGGTGTGAGGGAGCTGGATTAACGTCAGTGAGGATACAGTCAGTGACACAGGGTGCTGGGGGAGAGGGGTTACGGAGGGACGGTGTGACGGACCTGGGTTATCGTCAGTGGGGATACACTCAGTGACACAGGGTGCTGGGGGAGAGGGGTCACTGAGAGATGGTGTGAGGGAGCTGGGTTATTGTCCGTGGGGATACAGTCTGTGACACAGTGTGCTGGGGGAGAGGGGTTACTGAGAGTCATTATGAGGGAGCTGAGTTATCGACAGTGGGGATACAGTCAGTGACACGATGCTGGGGGAGAGGGGTCACTGAGGGACGGCGTGAGGTAGCTGGGTTATCGTCAGTGGGGATACAGTCAGTGACACAGGGTGCTGGGGGAGAGGGGTCACTGAGGGACGTTGTGAGGTAGCTGGGTTATCGTCAGTGGGGATACAGTCAGTGACACAGGGTGCTGGGGGAGAGGGGTTACTGAGGGACGGTGTGAGGGAGCTGGATTAACGTCACTGGGGATACAGTCAGTGACACAGGGTGCTGGGGGAGAGGGGTCACAGAGGGACGGTGTGAGGGAGCTGGGTTATTGTCAGTGGGGATACAGTCAGTCACACAGGGTGCTGGGGGAGAGGGGTCACTGAGGGACGGTGTGAGGGAGCTGGGTTATTGTTAGTGGGGATACAGTCAGTGACACAGGGTGCTGGGGGAGAGGGGTTACGGAGGGACGGTGTGAGGGACCTGGGTTATCGTCAGTGGGGATACAGTCAGTGACACAGGGTGCCGGGGAGAGGAGTGACTGAGGGACGGTGTAAGGGACCTGGGTTATTGTCAATGGGGATACAGTCAGTGACACAGGGTGCTGGGGGAGAGGGGTCACTGAGGGACGGTGCGAGGGAGAAGGGTTATCGACAGTGGGGATACAGTCAGTGCCACGGTGCTGGGGGAGAGGGGTCATTGAGGGATGGTGTGAGGGAGCTGGGTTATTGTCAGTGGGGATACAGTCAGTGACACAGGGTGCTGGGGGAGAGGGGTCACAGAGGGACGGTGTGAGGGAGCTGGGTTAACGTCAGTGAGGATACAGTCAGTGACACAGGGTGCTGGGGGAGAGGGGTCACTAAGGGACGGTGTGAGGGAGCTGGGTTATCGTCAGTGGGGATATAGTCTATGACACAAGGTGCTGGGGAGAGGCGTCAATGAGGGATGGTGTGAGGAAGCTGGGTTATCGTCAGTGGGGATACAGTTAATGACACAGGGTGCTGGGGGAGAGGGATCACTGAGGGACGTTGTGAGGGAGCTGGGATATCGTCAGTGGGGATACAGTCAGTGACACAGGGCGCTGGGGGAGAGGGGTCACTGACGGACAGTGTGAAGGTGCTCGGTTCTTGTCAGTGGGGATACAGTCAGTGACACAGGGTGCTGGGGGAGAGGGGTCACTGAGGGACGGTGTGAGGGAGCTGGATTATCATCAGTGGGGATACAGTCAGTGACACAAGGCGCTGGGGGAGAGGGGTCACTGGGGGACGGTATGAGGGAGCTGGGTTATCAACAATGGGGATACAGTCAGTGACACAGGGTGCTGGGGGAGAGAGGTCACTGAGGACGGTGTGAGGCAACTGGGTTATCATCAGAGGGGATACAGTCAGTGACACAGGGTGCTGGGGGAGAGGGGTCACTGAGGGATGGTGTGAGGTAGATGGGTTATCGCCAGTGGGTATACAGTCAGTGACACAGGGCGCTGGGGGAGAGGGGTCACTGAGGGACATTATGAGGGAGCTGAGTTATCGACAGTGGGGATACAGTCAGTGACACGATGCTGGGGGAGAGGGGTCACTGAGGGACGGTGTGAGGTAGCTGGGTTATCGTCAGTGGGGATACAGTCAGTGACACAGGGTGCTGGGGGAGAGGGGTCACTGAGAGACGGTGTGAGGTAGCTGGGTTATCGTCAGTGGGGATACAGTCAGTGACACAGGGTGCTGGGAGAGAGGGGTTACTGACGGATGGTGTGAGGGAGCGGGGTTATTGTCAGTGGGGATACAGTCAGTGACACAGGGCGCTGGGGGAGAGGGGTCACTGACGGACAGTGTGAAGGTGCTCGGTTCTTGTCAGTGGGGATACAGTCAGTGACACAGGGCGCTGGGGGAGAGGGGTCACTGAGGGACGGTGTGAGGGAGCTGGGTTATCATCAGTGGGGATACAGTCAGTGACACAGGGCGCTGGGGGAGAGGGGTCACTGGGGGACGGTGTGAGGGAGCTGGGTTATCGACAATGGGGATACAGTCAGTGACACAGGGTGTTGGGGGAGAGAGGTCACTGAGGACGGTGTGAGGCAACTGGGTTATCGTCAAAGGGGATACAGTCAGTGACACAGGGTGCTGGGGGAGAGGGGTCACTGAGGGACATTATGAGGGAGCTGAGTTATTGACAGTGGGGATACAGTCAGTGACACGATGCTGGGGGAGAGGGGTCACTGAGGGACGGTGTGAGGTAGCTGGGTTATCGTCAGTGGGGATACAGTCAGTGACACAGGGTGCTGGGGGAGAGGGGTCACTGAGGGACGGTGTGAGGGAGCTGGGTTATTGTTAGTGGGGATACAGTCAGTGACACAGGGTGCTGGGGGAGAGGGGTTACGGAGGGACGGTGTGAGGGACCTGGGTTAGCGTCAGTGGGGATACAGTCAGTGACACAGTGTGCCGGGGAGAGGAGTGACTGAGGGACGGTGTAAGGGACCTGGGTTATTGTCAATGGGGATACAGTCAGTGACACAGGGTGCTGGGGGAGAGGGGTCACTGAGGGATGGTGTGTGGGAGCTGGTTATCGTCAGTGGGGATACAGTCAGTGACACGGTGCTGGGGGAGAGGGGTCACAGAGGGACGGTGTGAGGGAGCTGGGTTATCGTCAGTGGGGATAGGTCAGTGACACAGGGTGCTGGGGGAGAGGGGTCACTGAGGGACGGTGTGAGGTAGCTGGGTTATCATCATGGGGATACAGTCAGTGACACAGGGCGCTGGGGGAGAGGGGTCACTGAGGGACAGTGTGTGGGAGCTGGGTTATCGTCAGTGGGGATACAGTCAGTGACACGGTGATGGGGGAGAGGAGTCACAGAGGGACGGTGTGAGGGAGCTGGGTTATTGTCAGTGGAGATACAGTCAGTGACACAGGGTTCTGGGGGAGAGGGGTCACAGAGGGATGGTGTGAGGGAGCTGGGTTATTGTCAGTGGGGATACAGTCAGTGACACAGGGCGCCGGGGAGAGGGGTCAATGAGGGACGGTGAGAGGGAGCTGGATTTTGGTCAGTGGGGATACGTCAGTGACACAGGGCGCTGGGGGAGAGGGGTCGCCGAGGGACAGTGTGAGGGAGCTGAATTAACATCAGTGGGGATACAGTCAGTGACACAGGGTGCTGGGGGAGAGGGGTCACAGAGGGATGGTGTGAGGGAGCTGGGTTATTGTCAGTGGGGATACACTCAGTGACACAGGGTGCTGGGGGAGAGGGGTCAATGAGAGATGGTGTGAGGGAGCTGGGTTATTGTCAGTGGGGATACAGTCTGTGACACAGTGTGCTGGTGTAGAGGGGTCACTGAGGGACATTATGAGGGAGCTGAGTTATCGACAGTGGGGATACAGTCAGTGACACGATGCTGGGGGAGAGGGGTCACTGAGGGACAGTGTGAGGTAGCTGGGTTATCGTCAGTGGGGATACAGTCAGTGACACAGGGTGCTGGGGGAGAGGGGTCACAGAGGAATGGTGTGAGGGAGCTGGGTTATTGTCAGTGGGGATACAGTCAGTCACACAGGGTGCTGGGGGAGAGGGGTCACTGAGGGACGGTGTGAGGGAGCTGGGTTATTGTTAGTGGGGATACAGTCAGTGACACAGGGTGCTGGGGGAGAGGAGTCACTGAGTGACGGTGTGAGGGAGCTGGGTTAGCATCAATGGGAATACAGTCAGTGACACAGGGTGCTGGGGGAGAGGGGTCACTGAGGGACGGTGTGAGGGAGCTGGGTTATTGTCAATGGGGATACAGTCAGTGACAAACGGTGCTGGGGGAGAGGGGTCACAGAGGGATGGTGTGAGGGAGCTGGATTAACGTCAGTGAGGATACAGTCAGTGACACAGGGTGCTGGGGGAGAGGGGTCACTAAGGGACGGTGTGAGGGAGCTGGGTTGTCGTCTGTGGGGATACAGTCTATGATACAAGGTGCTGGGGAGAGGCGTCAATGAGGGATGGTGTGAGGAAGCTGGGTTATCGTCAGTGGGGATACAGTTAATGACACAGGGTGCTGGAGGAGAGGGATCACTGTGGGACGTTGTGAGGGAGCTGGGATATCGTCAGTGGGGATACAGTCAGTGACACAGGGCGCTGGGGGAGAGGGGTCACTGACGGACAGTGTGAAGGTGCTCGGTTCTTGTCAGTGGGGATACAGTCAGTGACACAGGGTGCTGGGGGAGAGGGGTCACTGTGGGACGTTGTGAGGGAGCTGGGATATCGTCAGTGGGGATACAGTCAGTGACACAGGGCGCTGGGGGAGAGGGGTCACTGAGGGACGGTGTGAGGTAGCTGGGTTATCGTCAGTGGGGATACAGTCAGTGACACAGGGTGTTGGGGGAGAGAGGTCACTGAGGACGGTGTGAGGCAACTGGGTTATCGTCAAAGGGGATACAGTCAGTGACACAGGGTGCTGGGGGAGAGGGGTCACTGAGGGATGGTGTGAGGTAGATGGGTTATCGCCAGTGGGGTTACAGTCAGTGACACAGGGCGCTGGGGGAGAGGGGTCACTGAGGGACATTATGAGGGAGCTGAGTTATTGACAGTGGGGATACAGTCAGTGACACGATGCTGGGGGAGAGGGGTCACTGAGGGACGGTGTGAGGTAGCTGGGTTATCGTCAGTGGGGATACAGTCAGTGACACAGGGTGCTGGGGGAGAGGGGTCACTGAGGGACGGTGTGAGGGAGCTGGGTTATTGTTAGTGGGGATACAGTCAGTGACACAGGGTGCTGGGGGAGAGGGGTTACGGAGGGACGGTGTGAGGGACCTGGGTTAGCGTCAGTGGGGATACAGTCAGTGACACAGTGTGCCGGGGAGAGGAGTGACTGAGGGACGGTGTAAGGGACCTGGGTTATTGTCAATGGGGATACAGTCAGTGACACAGGGTGCTGGGGGAGAGGGGTCACTGAGGGATGGTGTGTGGGAGCTGGTTATCGTCAGTGGGGATACAGTCAGTGACACGGTGCTGGGGGAGAGGGGTCACAGAGGGACGGTGTGAGGGAGCTGGGTTATCGTCAGTGGGGGTAGGTCAGTGACACAGGGTGCTGGGGGAGAGGGGTCACTGAGGGACGGTGTGAGGTAGCTGGGTTATCATCATGGGGATACAGTCAGTGACACAGGGCGCTGGGGGAGAGGGGTCACTGAGGGACAGTGTGTGGGAGCTGGGTTATCGTCAGTGGGGATACAGTCAGTGACACGGTGATGGGGGAGAGGAGTCACAGAGGGACGGTGTGAGGGAGCTGGGTTATTGTCAGTGGAGATACAGTCAGTGACACAGGGTTCTGGGGGAGAGGGGTCACAGAGGGATGGTGTGAGGGAGCTGGGTTATTGTCAGTGGGGATACAGTCAGTGACACAGGGCGCCGGGGAGAGGGGTCAATGAGGGACGGTGAGAGGGAGCTGGATTTTGGTCAGTGGGGATACGTCAGTGACACAGGGCGCTGGGGGAGAGGGGTCGCCGAGGGACAGTGTGAGGGAGCTGAATTAACATCAGTGGGGATACAGTCAGTGACACAGGGTGCTGGGGGAGAGGGGTCACAGAGGGATGGTGTGAGGGAGCTGGGTTATTGTCAGTGGGGATACACTCAGTGACACAGGGCGCTGGGGGAGAGGGGTGACTGAGGGATGGTGTGTGGGAGCTGGGTTATTGTCAGTGGGGATACAGTCAGTGACACAGGGTGCTGGGGGAGAGGGGTCAATGAGAGATGGTGTGAGGGAGCTGGGTTATTGTTAGTGGGGATACAGTCAGTGACACAGGGTGCTGGGGGAGAGGAGTCACTGAGTGACGGTGTGAGGGAGCTGGGTTAGCATCAATGGGAATACAGTCAGTGACACAGGGTGCTGGGGGAGAGGGGTCACTGAGGGACGGTGTGAGGGAGCTGGGTTATTGTCAATGGGGATACAGTCAGTGACAAACGGTGCTGGGGGAGAGGGGTCACAGAGGGATGGTGTGAGGGAGCTGGATTAACGTCAGTGAGGATACAGTCAGTGACACAGGGTGCTGGGGGAGAGGGGTCACTAAGGGACGGTGTGAGGGAGCTGGGTTGTCGTCTGTGGGGATACAGTCTATGACACAAGGTGCTGGGGAGAGGCGTCAATGAGGGATGGTGTGAGGAAGCTGGGTTATCGTCAGTGGGGATACAGTTAATGACACAGGGTGCTGGAGGAGAGGGATCACTGTGGGACGTTGTGAGGGAGCTGGGATATCGTCAGTGGGGATACAGTCAGTGACACAGGGCGCTGGGGGAGAGGGGTCACTGACGGACAGTGTGAAGGTGCTCGGTTCTTGTCAGTGGGGATACAGTCAGTGACACAGGGTGCTGGGGGAGAGGGGTCACTGAGGGACGGTGTGAGGGAGCTGGGTTATCGTCAATGGGGATACAGTCAGTGACACAGGGTGCTGGGGGAGAGGGGTCACTGGGGGACGGTGTGAGGGAGCTGGGTTATCGTCAATGGGGATACAGTCAGTGACACAGGGTGTTGGGGGAGAGAGGTCACTGAGGACGGTGTGAGGCAACTGGGTTATCGTCAGAGGGGATACAGTCAGTGACACAGGGTGCTGGGGGAGAGGGGTCACTGAGGGATGGTGTGAGGTAGATGGGTTATCGCCAGTGGGGTTACAGTCAGTGACACACGGCGCTGGGGGAGAGGGGTCACTGAGGGACATTATGAGGGAGCTGAGTTATTGACAGTGGGGATACAGTCAGTGACACGATGCTGGGGGAGAGGGGTCACTGAGGGACGGTGTGAGGTAGCTGGGTTATCGTCAGTGGGGATACAGTCAGTGACACAGGGTGCTGGGGGAGAGGGGTCACTGAGGGACGGTGTGAGGGAGCTGGGTTATTGTTAGTGGGGATACAGTCAGTGACACAGGGTGCTGGGGGAGAGGGGTTACGGAGGGACGGTGTGTGGGAGCTGGTTATCGTCAGTGGGGATACAGTCAGTGGACACGGTGCTGGGGGAGAGGGGTCACAGAGGGATGGTGTGAGGGAGCTGGGTTATCGTCAGTGGGGATACAGTCAGTGACACAGGGTGCTGAGGGAGAGGGGTCACTGAGGGACGGTGTGAGGGAGCTGGATTTTCGTCAGTGGGGATAGGTCAGTGACACAGGGTGCTGGGGGAGAGGGGTCACTGAGGGACGGTGTGAGGTAGCTGGGTTATCATTATGGGGATACAGTCAGTGACACAGGGCGCTGGGGGAGAGGGGTCACTGAGGGACAGTGTGTGGGAGCTGGGTTATCGTCAGTGGGGATACAGTCAGTGACACGGTGATGGGGGAGAGGGGTCACAGAGGGACGGTGAGAGGGAGCTGGGTTATTGTCAGTGGAGATACAGTCAGTGACACAGGGTTCTGGGGGAGAGGGGTCACAGAGGGATGGTGTGAGGGAGCTGGGTTATTGTCAGTGGGGATACAGTCAGTGACACAGGGCGCCGGGGAGAGGGGTCAATGAGGGACGGTGTGAGGGAGCTGGATTTTGGTCAGTGGGGATACGTCAGTGACACAGGGCGCTGGGGGAGAGGGGTCGCCGAGGGACAGTGTGAGGGAGCTGGATTAACATCAGTGGGGATACAGTCAGTGACACAGGGTGCTGGGGGAGAGGGGTCACACAGGGATGGTGTGAGGGAGCTGGGTTATTGTCAGTGGGGATACACTCAGTGACACAGGGCGCTGGGGGAGAGGGGTCACTGAGGGATGGTGTGTGGGAGCTGGGTTGTTGTCAGTGGGGATACAGTCAGTGACACAGGGTTCTGGGGGAGAGGGGTCAATGAGAGATGGTGTGAGGGAGCTGAGTTATCGACAGTGGGGATACAGTCAGTGACACGATGCTGGGGGAGAGTGGTCACTGAGGGACGGTGTGAGGTAGCTGGGTTATCGTCAGTGGGGATACAGTCAGTGACACAGGGTGCTGGGGGAGAGGGGTTACTGAGGGACGGTGTGAGGGAGCTGGATTAACGTCACTGGGGATACAGTCAGTGACACAGGGTGCTGGGGGAGAGGGGTCACTGAGGGATGGTGTGAGGAAGCTGGGTTATCGTCAGTGGGGATACAGTCAGTGACACAGGGCGCTGGGGGAGAGGGGTCACAGAGGAATGGTGTGAGGGAGCTGGGTTATTGTCAGTGGGGATACAGTCAGTCACACAGGGTGCTGGGGGAGAGGGGTCACTGAGGGACGGTGTGAGGGAGCTGGGTTATTGTTAGTGGGGATACAGTCAGTGACACAGGGTGCTGGGGGAGAGGGGTCACTGAGGGACGGTGTGAGGGAGCTGGGATATCGTCAGTGGGGATACAGTCAGTGACACAGGGCGCTGGGGGAGAGGGGTCACTGAGGGACGGTGTGAGGTAGCTGGGTTATCGTCAGTGGGGATACAGTCAGTGACACAGGGTGTTGGGGGAGAGAGGTCACTGAGGACGGTGTGAGGCAACTGGGTTATCGTCAAAGGGGATACAGTCAGTGACACAGGGTGCTGGGGGAGAGGGGTCACTGAGGGATGGTGTGAGGTAGATGGGTTATCGCCAGTGGGGTTACAGTCAGTGACACAGGGCGCTGGGGGAGAGGGGTCACTGAGGGACATTATGAGGGAGCTGAGTTATTGACAGTGGGGATACAGTCAGTGACACGATGCTGGGGGAGAGGGGTCACTGAGGGACGGTGTGAGGTAGCTGGGTTATCGTCAGTGGGGATACAGTCAGTGACACAGGGTGCTGGGGGAGAGGGGTCACTGAGGGACGGTGTGAGGGAGCTGGGTTATTGTTAGTGGGGATACAGTCAGTGACACAGGGTGCTGGGGGAGAGGGGTTACGGAGGGACGGTGTGAGGGACCTGGGTTAGCGTCAGTGGGGATACAGTCAGTGACACAGTGTGCCGGGGAGAGGAGTGACTGAGGGACGGTGTAAGGGACCTGGGTTATTGTCAATGGGGATACAGTCAGTGACACAGGGTGCTGGGGGAGAGGGGTCACTGAGGGATGGTGTGTGGGAGCTGGTTATCGTCAGTGGGGATACAGTCAGTGACACGGTGCTGGGGGAGAGGGGTCACAGAGGGACGGTGTGAGGGAGCTGGGTTATCGTCAGTGGGGGTAGGTCAGTGACACAGGGTGCTGGGGGAGAGGGGTCACTGAGGGACGGTGTGAGGTAGCTGGGTTATCATCATGGGGATACAGTCAGTGACACAGGGCGCTGGGGGAGAGGGGTCACTGAGGGACAGTGTGTGGGAGCTGGGTTATCGTCAGTGGGGATACAGTCAGTGACACGGTGATGGGGGAGAGGAGTCACAGAGGGACGGTGTGAGGGAGCTGGGTTATTGTCAGTGGAGATACAGTCAGTGACACAGGGTTCTGGGGGAGAGGGGTCACAGAGGGATGGTGTGAGGGAGCTGGGTTATTGTCAGTGGGGATACAGTCAGTGACACAGGGCGCCGGGGAGAGGGGTCAATGAGGGACGGTGAGAGGGAGCTGGATTAACGTCAGTGAGGATACATTCAGTGACACAGGGTGCTGGGGGAGAGGGGTCACTGAGGGACGGTGTGAGGGAGCTGGGTTATCGTCAGTGGGGATACAGTCTGTGACACAGGGTGCCGGGGAGAGGGCTCAATGAGGGATGGTGTGAGGAAGCTGGGTTATTGTCAGTGGGGATACAGTCAGTGACACAGGGCGCTGGGGGAGAGGGGTCACTGAGGGACGGTGTGAGGGGGCTGGGTTATCAGTGGGGATACAGTCAGTGACACAGGGTGCTGGGGGAGAGGGGTTACTGAGGGACGGTGTGAGGGAGCTGGATTAACGTCAGTGGGGATACAGTCAGTGACACAGGGTGCTGGGGGAGAGGGGTCACAGAGGAATGGTGTGAGGGAGCTGGGTTATTGTCAGTGGGGATACAGTCAGTCACACAGGGTGCTGGGGGAGAGGGGTCACTGAGGGACGGTGTGAGGGAGCTGGGTTATTGTTAGTGGGGATACAGTCAGTGACACAGGGTGCTGGGGGAGAGGAGTCAATGAGGGATGGTGTGAGGAAGCTGGGTTATCGTCAGTGGGGATACAGTTAATGACACCGGGTGCTGGGGGAGAGGGATCACTGAGGGACGTTGTGAGGGAGCTGGGATATCGTCAGTGGGGATACAGTCAGTGACACAGGGCGCTGGGGGAGAGGGGTCACTGACGGACAGTGTGAAGGTGCTCGGTTCTTGTCAGTGGGGATACAGTCAGTGACACAGGGTGCTGGGGGAGAGGGGTCACTGAGGGACGGTGTGAGGGAGCTGGGTTATCATCAGTGGGGATACAGTCAGTGACACAGGGCACTGGGGGAGAGGGGTCACTGGGGGACGGTGTGAGGGAGCTGGGTTATCGTCAATGGGGATACAGTCAGTGAGACAGGGTGCTGGGGGAGAGAGGTCACTGAGGACGGTGTGAGGCAACTGGGTTATCGTCAGAGGGGATACAGTCAGTGACACAGGGTGCTGGGGGAGACGGGTCACTGAGGGATGGTGTGAGGTAGATGGGTTTTCGCCAGTGGGGATACAGTCAGTGACACAGGGTGCTGGGGGAGAGGGGTCACTGTGGGACGGTGTGAGGTAGCAAGGTTATCGTTAGTGGGGATACAGTCAGTGACACGGTGTTGGTGGAGAGGTGTCACTGAGGGACGGTGTGAGGGGGGCTGGGTTATGGTCAGTGGGGTAACAGTCAGTGACACAGAGTGCTGGGGGAGAGGGGTCACTGAGGGACTGTGTGAGGGAGTTGGGTTATCGTCACTGGGGATACAGTCAGTGAAACGGTGCTGGGGGAGGGGGGTCACTGAGGGACGGTGTGAAGGAGCTGGATTAACGTCAGTGGGGAAACAGTCAGTGACACCGGGTGCTAGGGAAGACGGGTCACTGAGGGACGGTTGGAGGGAGCTGTCTTATGTCAGTGGGGATACAGTCAGTGAAACAGGGTGCTGGGGGAGAGGGGTCACCGAGGGACGGTGTAAGAGAGCTGGGTTATTGTCAGTGGGGATACAGTCAGTGACACAGGGCGCTGGGGGAGAGGGGTCACCGAGGGACGGTGTGAGGGAGCTGGGTTATCGTCAGTGGGGATACAGTCTGTGACACAGTGTGCCGGGGAGAGGAGTCAATGAGGGATGGTGTGAGGGAGCTGGGTTATCGTCAGTGGGGATACAGTTAGTGACACAGGGTGCTGGGGGAGAGGGGTCACTAAGGGACGGTGTGAGGGAGCCGGGTTGTTGTCAGTGGGGATACAGTCAGTGACACAGGGTGCTGGGGGAGAGGGGTCACTGAGGGACGGTGTGAGGGAGCTGGGTTATTGTCAGTGGGGATACAGTCTGTGACACAGGATGCCGGGGAAAGGGGTCAATGAGGGACGGTGTGAGGGAGCTGGGTTATCGTCAGTGGGGATACAATCAGAGACACAGGGTGCTGGGAGAGAGGGGTCACTGAGGGACGGTGTGAGGGAGCTGGGTTATCGTCAGTGGTGATAGGTCAGTGACACAGGGCACTGGGGGAGAGAGGTCACTGAAGGACGGTGTGAGGGGGCTGGGTTATCGTCAGTGGTGACAGGTCAGTGACACAGGGTGCTGGGGGAGAGGGGTTACTGAGGGACGGTGTGAGGGAGCTGGATTAACGTCAGTGGGGATACAGTCAGTGACACAGGGTGCTGGGGGAGAGGGGTCACAGAGGAATGGTGTGAGGGAGCTGGGTTATTGTCAGTGGGGAAACAGTCAGTCACACAGGGTGCTGGGGGAGAGGGGTCACTGAGGGACGGTGTGAGGGAGCTGGGTTATTGTTAGTGGGGATACAGTCAGTGACACAGGGTGCTGGGGGAGAGGAGTCAATGAGGGATGGTGTGAGGAAGCTGGGTTATCGTCAGTGGGGATACAGTTAATGACACCGGGTGCTGGGGGAGAGGGATCACTGAGGGACGTTGTGAGGGAGCTGGGATATCGTCAGTGCGGATACAGTCAGTGACACAGGGCGCTGGGGGAGAGGGGTCACTGACGGACAGTGTGAAGGTGCTCGGTTCTTGTCAGTGGGGATACAGTCAGTGACACAGGGTGCTGGGGGAGAGGGGTCACTGAGGGATGGTGTGAGGGAGCTGGGTTATCATCAGTGGGGATACAGTCAGTGACACAGGGCGCTGGGGGAGAGGGGTCACTGGGGGACGGTGTGAGGGAGCTGGGTTATCGTCAATGGGGATACAGTCATTGACACAGGGTGCTGGGGGAGAGAGGTCACTGAGGACGGTGTGAGGCAACTGGGTTATCGTCAGAGGGGATACAGTCAGTGACACAGGGTGCTGGGGGAGAGGGGTCACTGAGGGATGGTGTGAGGTAGATGGGTTATCGCCAGTGGGGATACAGTCAGTGACACAGGGTGCTGGGGGAGAGGGGTCACTGAGGGACGGTGTGAGGTAGCAAGGTTATCGTTAGTGGGGATACAGTCAGTGACACGGTGTTGGTGGAGAGGTGTCACTGAGGGACGGTGTGAGGGGGGCTGGGTTATGGTCAGTGGGGTAACTGTCAGTGACACAGAGTGCTGGGGGAGAGGGGTCACTGAGGGACTGTGTGAGGGAGTTGGGTTATCGTCACTGGGGATACAGTCAGTGAAACGGTGCTGGGGGAGGGGGGTCACTGAGGGACGGTGTGAAGGAGCTGGATTAACGTCAGTGGGGAAACAGTCAGTGACACCGGGTGCTAGGGAAGACGGGTCACTGAGGGACGGTGTGAGGGAGCTGGATTAACGTCAGTGGGGATACAGTCAGTGACACAGGATACTGGGAGAGTGGGATCACTGAGGGACGGTGTGAGGGAGCTGTCTTATGTCAGTGGGGATACAGTCAGTGAAACAGGGTGCTGGGGGAGAGGGGTCACCGAGGGACGGTGTAAGAGAGCTGGGTTATTGTCAGTGGGGATACAGTCAGTGACACAGGGCGCTGGGGGAGAGGGGTCACCGAGGGACGGTGTGAGGGAGCTGGGTTATCGTCAGTGGGGATACAGTCTGTGACACAGTGTGCCGGGGAGAGGGGTCAATGAGGGATGGTGTGAGGAAGCTCGGTTATCGTCAGTGGGGATACAGTTAGTGACACAGGGTGCTGGGGGAGAGGGGTCACTAAGGGACGGTGTGAGGGAGCTGGGTTGTTGTCAGTGGGGATACAGTCAGTGACACAGGGTGCTGGGGGAGAGGGGTCACTGAGGGACGGTGTGAGGGAGCTGGGTTATTGTCAGTGGGGATACAGTCTGTGACACAGGATGCCGGGGAAAGGGGTCAATGAGGGACGGTGTGAGGGAGCTGGGTTATCGTCAGTGGGGATACAATCAGAGACACAGGGTGCTGGGAGAGAGGGGTCACTGAGGGACAGTGTGAGGGAGCTGGGTTATCGTCAGTGGTGATAGGTCAGTGACACAGGGCACTGGGGCAGAGGGGTCACTCAAGGACGGTGTGTGGGAGCTGGGTTATCATCAGTGGGGATACCGTCAGTGACACAGGGTGCTGGGGGAGAGGGGTCACTGAGGGATGGTGTGTGGGAGCTGGTTATCGTCAGTGGGGATACAGTCAGTGACACGGTGCTGGGGGAGAGGAGTCACTGAGGGACGGTGTGAGGGAGCTGGTTTATCGTCAGTGGGGATACAGTCAGTGACACAGGGTGCTGAGGGAGAGGGGTCACTGAGGGATGGTGTGAGGGAGCTGGATTTTCGTCAGTGGGGATAGGTCAGTGACACAGGGTGCTGGGGGAGAGGGGTCACTGAGGGACGGTGTGAGGTAGCTGGGTTATCATCATGGGGATACAGTCAGTGACACAGGGCGCTGGGGGAGAAGGGTCACTGAGGGACAGTGTGTGGGAGCTGGGTTATCGTCAGTGGGGATACAGTCAGTGACACGGTGCTGGGGGAGAGGGGTCACAGAGGGACGGTGTGTGGGAGCTGGGTTATTGTCAGTGGAGATACAGTCAGTGACACAGGGTTCTGGGGGAGAGGGGTCACAGAGGGATGGTGTGAGGGAGCTGGGTTATTGTCAGTGGGGATACAGTCAGTGACACAGGGCGCCGGGGAGAGGGGTCAATGAGGGACGGTGTGAGGGAGCTGGATTTTGGTCAGTGGGGATACGTCAGTGACACAGGGCGCTGGGGGAGAGGGAACGCCGAGGGACAGTGTGAGGGAGCTGGATTAACATCAGTGGGGATACAGTCAGTGACACAGGGTGCTGGGGGAGAGGGGTCACTGAGGGACGGTGTGAGGGAGCTGGGTAATTGTCAATGGGGATACACTCAGTGACACAGGGCGCTGGGGGGGAGGGGTCACTGAGGGATGGTGTGTGGGAGCTGGGTTATTGTCAGTGGGGATACAGTCTGTGACACAGTGTGCTGGGGTATAGGGGTCACTGAGGGAAATTATGAGGGAGCTGAGTTATCGACAGTGGGGATACAGTCAGTGACACGATGCTGGGGGAGAGGGGTCACTGACAACGGTGTGAGGTAGCTGGGTTATCGTCAGTGGGGATACAGTCAGTGACACAGGGTGCTGGGGGAGAGGGGTCACTGAGGGACGGTGTGAGGTAGCTGGGTTATCGTCAGTGGGGATACAGTCAGTGACACAGGGTGCTGGGGGAGACGGGTTACTGAGGGACGGTGTGAGGGAGCTGGGTTATCGTCAGTGGGGATATAGTCAGTGACACAGGGTGCTAGGGGAGAGGGGTCACTGAGGGACGGTGTGAGGGAGCTGGGTTATCGTCAGTGGGGATACAGTCAGTGACACAGGGCGCTGGGGGAGAGGGGTCACCGAGGGACGGTGTGAGGGAGCTGGGTTATCGTCAGTGGGGATACAGTCTGTGACACAGTGTGCCGGGGAGAGGGGTCAATGAGGGATGGTGTGAGGGAGCTGGGTTATCGTCAGTGGGGATACAGTCAGTGACACAGGGTGCTGGGGGAGAGGGGTCACTGAGGGACGGTGTGAGGGAGCTGGGTTATTGTCAGTGGGGATACAGTCTGTGACACAGGATGCCGGGGAAAGGGGTCAATGAGGGACGGTGTGAGGGAGCTGGGTTATCGTCAGTGGGGATACAATCAGAGACACGGTGCTGGGAGAGAGGGGTCACTGAGGGACGGTGTGAGGGAGCTGGGTTATCGTCAGTGGTGATAGGTCAGTGACACAGGGCACTGGGGGAGAGAGGTCACTGAAGGACGGTGTGAGGGGGCTGGGTTATCACTGGGGATACAGTCAGTGACGCAGGGTGCTGGAGGAGAGGGGTCACTGAGGGACAGTGTGAGGGAGCTGGGTTATTGTCAATGGGGATACAGTCAGTGACACAGGGCGCTGGGGCAGAGGGGTCACTCAAGGACGGTGTGTGGGAGCTGGGTTATCATCAGTGGGGATACCGTCAGTGACACAGGGTGCTGGGGGAGAGGGGTCACTGAGGGATGGTGTGTGGGAGCTGGTTATCGTCAGTGGGGATACAGTCAGTGACACGGTGCTGGGGGAGAGGAGTCACTGAGGGACGGTGTGAGGGAGCTGGGTTATCGTCAGTGGGGATACAGTCTGTGACACAGTGTGCCGGGGAGAGGGGTCAATGAGGGATGGTGTGAGGGAGCTGGGTTATCGTCAGTGGGGATACAGTCAGTGACACAGGGTGCTGGGGGAGAGGGGTCACTGAGGGACGGTGTGAGGGAGCTGGGTTATTGTCAGTGGGGATACAGTCTGTGACACAGGATGCCGGGGAAAGGGGTCAATGAGGGACGGTGTGAGGGAGCTGGGTTATCGTCAGTGGGGATACAATCAGAGACACGGTGCTGGGAGAGAGGGGTCACTGAGGGACGGTGTGAGGGAGCTGGGTTATCGTCAGTGGTGATAGGTCAGTGACACAGGGCACTGGGGGAGAGAGGTCACTGAAGGACGGTGTGAGGGGGCTGGGTTATCACTGGGGATACAGTCAGTGACGCAGGGTGCTGGAGGAGAGGGGTCACTGAGGGACAGTGTGAGGGAGCTGGGTTATTGTCAATGGGGATACAGTCAGTGACACAGGGCGCTGGGGCAGAGGGGTCACTCAAGGACGGTGTGTGGGAGCTGGGTTATCATCAGTGGGGATACCGTCAGTGACACAGGGTGCTGGGGGAGAGGGGTCACTGAGGGATGGTGTGTGGGAGCTGGTTATCGTCAGTGTGGATACAGTCAGTGACACGGTGCTGGGGGAGAGGAGTCACTGAGGGACGGTGTGAGGGAGCTGGGTTATCGTCAGTGGGGATACAGTCAGTGACACAGGGTGCTGAGGGAGAGGGGTCACTGAGGGATGGTGTGAGGGAGCTGGATTTTCGTCAGTGGGGATAGGTCAGTGACACAGGGTGCTGGGGGAGAGGGGTCACTGAGGGACGGTGTGAGGTAGCTGGGTTATCATCATGGGGATACACTCAGTGACACAGGGCGCTGGGGGGGAGGGGTCACTGAGGGATGGTGTGTGGGAGCTCGGTTATCGTCAGTGGGGATACAGTCAGTGACACAGGGTGCTGGGGGAGAGGGGTCAATGAGAGATGGTGTGAGGGAGCTGGGTTATTGTCAGTGGGGATACAGTCTGTGACACAGTGTGCTGGGGTAGAGGGGTCACTGAGGGAAATTATGAGGGAGCTGAGTTATCGACAGTGGGGATACAGTCAGTGACATGATGCTGGGGGAGAGGGGTCACTGAGAACGGTGTGAGGTAGCTGGGTTATCGTCAGTGGGGATACAGTCAGTGACACAGGGTGCTGGGGGAGAGGGGTCACTGAGGGACGGTGTGAGGTAGCTGGGTTATCGTCAGTGGGGATACAGTCAGTGACACAGGGTGCTGGGGGAGAGGGGTTACTGAGGGACGGTGTGAGGGAGCTGGGTTATCGTCAGTGGGGATATAGTCAGTGACACAGGGTGCTAGGGGAGAGGGGTCACTGAGGGACGGTGTGAGGGAGCTGGGTTATCGTCAGTGGGGATACAGTCAGTGACACAGGGCGCTGGGGGAGAGGGGTCACCGAGGGACGGTGTGAGGGAGCTGGGTTATCGTCAGTGGGGATACAGTCTGTGACACAGTGTGCCGGGGAGAGGGGTCAATGAGGGATGGTGTGAGGGAGCTGGGTTATCGTCAGTGGGGATACAGTTAGTGACACAGGGTGCTGGGGGAGAGGATTCACTAAGGGACGGTGTGAGGGAGCTGGGTTGTTGTCAGTGGGGATACAGTCAGTGACACAGGGTGCTGGGGGAGAGGGGTCACTGAGGGACGGTGTGAGGGAGCTGGGTTATTGTCAGTGGGGATACAGTCTGTGACACAGGATGCCGGGGAAAGGGGTCAATGAGGGACGGTGTGAGGGAGCTGGGTTATCGTCAGTGGGGATACAATCAGAGACACGGTGCTGGGAGAGAGGGGTCACTGAGGGACGGTGTGAGGGAGCTGGATTATCGTCAGTGGTGATAGGTCAGTGACACAGGGCACTGGGGGAGAGAGGTCACTGAAGGACGGTGTGAGGGGGCTGGGTTATCACTGGGGATACAGTCAGTGACGCAGGGTGCTGGAGGAGAGGGGTCACTGAGGGACAGTGTGAGGGAGCTGGTTATCGTCAGTGGGGATACTGTCAGTGACACGGTGCTGGGGGAGAGGGGTCACTGAGGGACGGTGTGAGGGAGCTGGGTTATCGTCGGTGGGGATACAGTCAGTGACACAGGGTGCTGAGGGAGAGGGGTCACTGAGGGATGGTGTGAGGGAGCTGGATTTTCGTCATTTGGGATAGGTCTGTGACACAGGGTGCTGGGGGAGAGGGGTCACTGAGGGACGGTGTGAGGTAGCTGGGTTATCATCATGGGGATACAGTCAGTGACACAGGGCGCTGGGGGAGAGGGGTCACTGAGGAACAGTGTGTGGGAGCTCGGTTATCGTCAGTGGGGATACAGTCAGTGACACGGTGCTGGGGGAGAGGGGTCACAGAGGGACGGTGTGAGGGAGCTGGGTTATTGTCAGTGGAGATACAGTCAGTGACACAGGGTTCTGGGGGAGAGGGGTCACAGAAGGATGGTGTGAGGGAGCTGGGTTATTGTCAGTGGGGATACAGTCAGTGACACAGGGCGCCGGGGAGAGGGGTCAATGAGGGACGGTGTGAGGGAGCTGGATTTTGGTCAGTGGGGATACGTCAGTGACACAGGGCGCTGGGGGAGAGGGAACGCCGAGGGACAGTGTGAGGGAGCTGGATTAACATCAGTGGGGATACAGTCAGTGACACAGGGTGCTGGAGGAGAGGGGTCACTGAGGGACGGTGTGAGGGAGCTGGGTTATTGTCAGTGGGGATACAGTCTGTGACACAGTGTGCTGGGGAAGAGGGGTCACTGAGGGAAATTATGAGGCAGCTGAGTTATCGACATTGGGGATACAGTTAATGACACCGGGTGCTCGGGGAGAGGGATCACTGAGGAACGTTGTGAGGGAGCTGGGATATCGTCAGTGGGGATACAGTCAGTGACACAGGGTGCTGGGGGAGAGCGGTCACTGAGGGATGGTGTGTGGGAGCTGGGTGATCGTCAGTGGGGATACAGTTAATGACACAGGGTGTTGGGGGAGAGGAGTCACTGAGGGACGGTGTGAGGGAGCTGGGATGTCGTCAGTGGGGATACAGTAAGTGACACAGGAGCTGGGGGAGAGGGACAACTGAGGGATGGTGTGAGGGAGCTGGATTAACGTCAGTGAGGATATATTAAGTGACACAGGGTGCTGGGGGAGAGGGGTCACTGACAACGGTGTGAGGTAGCTGGGTTATCGTCAGTGGGGATACAGTCAGTGACACAGGGTGCTGGGGGAGAGGGGTCACTGAGGGACGGTGTGAGGTAGCTGGGTTATCGTCAATGGCGATACAGTCAGTGACACAGGGTGCTGGGGGAGAGGGGTCACCGAGGGACGGTGTGAGGGAGCTGGGTTATCGTCAGTGGGGATACAGTCTGTGACACAGTGTGCCGGGGAGAGGGGTCAATGAGGGATGGTGTGAGGGAGCTGGGTTATCGTCAGTGGGGATACAGTCAGTGACACAGGGTGCTGGGGGAGAGGGGTCACTGAGGGACGGTGTGAGGGAGCTGGGTTATTGTCAGTGGGGATACAGTCTGTGACACAGGATGCCGGGGAAAGGGGTCAATGAGGGACGGTGTGAGGGAGCTGGGTTATCGTCAGTGGGGATACAATCAGAGACACGGTGCTGGGAGAGAGGGGTCACTGAGGGACGGTGTGAGGGAGCTGGGTTATCGTCAGTGGTGATAGGTCAGTGACACAGGGCACTGGGGGAGAGAGGTCACTGAAGGACGGTGTGAGGGGGCTGGGTTATCACTGGGGATACAGTCAGTGACGCAGGGTGCTGGAGGAGAGGGGTCACTGAGGGACAGTGTGAGGGAGCTGGGTTATTGTCAATGGGGATACAGTCAGTGACACAGGGCGCTGGGGCAGAGGGGTCACTCAAGGACGGTGTGTGGGAGCTGGGTTATCATCAGTGGGGATACCGTCAGTGACACAGGGTGCTGGGGGAGAGGGGTCACTGAGGGATGGTGTGTGGGAGCTGGTTATCGTCAGTGGGGATACAGTCAGTGACACGGTGCTGGGGGAGAGGAGTCACTGAGGGACGGTGTGAGGGAGCTGGGTTATCGTCAGTGGGGATACAGTCAGTGACACAGGGTGCTGAGGGAGAGGGGTCACTGAGGGATGGTGTGAGGGAGCTGGATTTTCGTCAGTGGGGATAGGTCAGTGACACAGGGTGCTGGGGGAGAGGGGTCACTGAGGGACGGTGTGAGGTAGCTGGGTTATCATCATGGGGATACAGTCAGTGACACAGGGCGCTGGGGGAGAAGGGTCACTGAGGAACAGTGTGTGGGAGCTGGGTTATCGTCAGTGGGGATACAGTCAGTGACACGGTGCTGGGGGAGAGGGGTCACAGAGGGACGGTGTGTGGGAGCTGGGTTATTGTCAGTGGAGATACAGTCAGTGACACAGGGCTCTGGGGGAGAGGGGTCACAGAGGGATGGTGTGAGGCAGCTGGGTTATTGTCAGTGGGGATACAGTCAGTGACACAGGGCGCCGGGGAGAGGGGTCAATGAGGGACGGTGTGAGGGAGCTGGATTTTGGTCAGTGGGGATACGTCAGTGACACAGGGCGCTGGGGGAGAGGGAACGCCGAGGGACAGTGTGAGGGAGCTGGATTAACATCAGTGGGGATACAGTCAGTGACACAGGGTGCTGGGGGAGAGGGGTCACTGAGGGACGGTGTGAGGGAGCTGGGTTATTGTCAGTGGGGATACACTCAGTGACACAGGGCGCTGGGGGGGAGGGGTCACTGAGGGATGGTGTGTGGGAGCTCGGTTATCGTCAGTGGGGATACAGTCAGTGACACAGGGTGCTGGGGGAGAGGGGTCAATGAGAGATGGTGTGAGGGAGCTGGGTTATTGTCAGTGAGGATACAGTCTGTGACACAGTGTGCTGGGGTAGAGGGGTCACTGAGGGAAATTATGAGGGAGCTGAGTTATCGACAGTGGGGATACAGTCAGTGACATGATGCTGGGGGAGAGGGGTCACTGAGAACGGTGTGAGGTAGCTGGGTTATCGTCAGTGGGGATACAGTCAGTGACACAGGGTGCTGGGGGAGAGGGGTCACTGAGGGACGGTGTGAGGTAGCTGGGTTATCGTCAGTGGGGATACAGTCAGTGACACAGGGTGCTGGGGGAGAGGGGTTACTGAGGGACGGTGTGAGGGAGCTGGGTTATCGTCAGTGGGGATATAGTCAGTGACACAGGGTGCTAGGGGAGAGGGGTCACTGAGGGACGGTGTGAGGGAGCTGGGTTATCGTCAGTGGGGATACAGTCAGTGACACAGGGCGCTGGGGGAGAGGGGTCACCGAGGGACGGTGTGAGGGAGCTGGGTTATCGTCAGTGGGGATACAGTCTGTGACACAGTGTGCCGGGGAGAGGGGTCAATGAGGGATGGTGTGAGGGAGCTGGGTTATCGTCAGTGGGGATACAGTTAGTGACACAGGGTGCTGGGGGAGAGGATTCACTAAGGGACGGTGTGAGGGAGCTGGGTTGTTGTCAGTGGGGATACAGTCAGTGACACAGGGTGCTGGGGGAGAGGGGTCACTGAGGGACGGTGTGAGGGAGCTGGGTTATTGTCAGTGGGGATACAGTCTGTGACACAGGATGCCGGGGAAAGGGGTCAATGAGGGACGGTGTGAGGGAGCTGGGTTATCGTCAGTGGGGATACAATCAGAGACACGGTGCTGGGAGAGAGGGGTCACTGAGGGACGGTGTGAGGGAGCTGGATTATCGTCAGTGGTGATAGGTCAGTGACACAGGGCACTGGGGGAGAGAGGTCACTGAAGGACGGTGTGAGGGGGCTGGGTTATCACTGGGGATACAGTCAGTGACGCAGGGTGCTGGAGGAGAGGGGTCACTGAGGGACAGTGTGAGGGAGCTGGTTATCGTCAGTGGGGATACTGTCAGTGACACGGTGCTGGGGGAGAGGGGTCACTGAGGGACGGTGTGAGGGAGCTGGGTTATCGTCGGTGGGGATACAGTCAGTGACACAGGGTGCTGAGGGAGAGGGGTCACTGAGGGATGGTGTGAGGGAGCTGGATTTTCGTCATTTGGGATAGGTCTGTGACACAGGGTGCTGGGGGAGAGGGGTCACTGAGGGACGGTGTGAGGTAGCTGGGTTATCATCATGGGGATACAGTCAGTGACACAGGGCGCTGGGGGAGAGGGGTCACTGAGGAACAGTGTGTGGGAGCTCGGTTATCGTCAGTGGGGATACAGTCAGTGACACGGTGCTGGGGGAGAGGGGTCACAGAGGGACGGTGTGAGGGAGCTGGGTTATTGTCAGTGGAGATACAGTCAGTGACACAGGGTTCTGGGGGAGAGGGGTCACAGAAGGATGGTGTGAGGGAGCTGGGTTATTGTCAGTGGGGATACAGTCAGTGACACAGGGCGCCGGGGAGAGGGGTCAATGAGGGACGGTGTGAGGGAGCTGGATTTTGGTCAGTGGGGATACGTCAGTGACACAGGGCGCTGGGGGAGAGGGAACGCCGAGGGACAGTGTGAGGGAGCTGGATTTTCGTCACTGAGGATAGGTCAGTGACACGGCGCGGGGGGAGAGGGGTCACTGAGGGACGGTGTGAGGGAGCTGGGTTATCATCAGTCGGGGGTACAGTCAGTGACACAGGGCGCTGGGGGGGGAGGGGTCACCGAGGGAGGGTGTGAGGGAGCTGGGTTATCATCAGTGGGGATACAGTCAGTGACACAGGACGCTGGGGGAGAGGTGTCACTGAGGGACGGTGTGAGGGAGCTGGTTTATCGTCAGTGGGGATACATTCAGTGACACAGTATAATGGGGGAGAGGGGTTACGGAGGGACGGTGTGAGGGAGCTGGTTTATCGTCAGTGGGGATACAGTCAGTGACACAGCGTGCTGGAGGAGAGGGGTCACTGAGGGACGGTGTAAGGGAGCTGGGTTATCGTCAGTGGGGACACAGTCAGTGACACAGGGTGCTGGGGGAGAGGGGTTACAGAGGGACGATGTGAGGGAGCTGGATTAACATTAGTGGGGTTACAGTCAGTGACACAGGGTGCTGGAGGAGAGGGGTCAATGCGAGACGGTGTGAGGGAGCTGGGTTATTGTCAGTGGGGATACAGTCTGTGACACAGTGTGCTGGGGTAGAGGGGTCACTGAGGGAAATTATGAGGGAGCTGAGTTATCGACAGTGAGGATACAGTCAGTGACACGATGCTGGGGGAGAGGGGTCACTGAGGGACGGTGTGAGGTAGCTGGGTTATCGTCAGTGGGGATACAGTCAGTGACACAGGGTGTTGGGGGAGAGGGGTTACAGAGGGACGGTGTGAGGGAGCTGGATTAACGTCACTGGGGATACAGTCAGTGACACAGGGTGCTGGGGGAGAGGGGTCACAGAGGAATGGTGTGAGGGAGGTGGGTTATTGTCAGTGGGGATACAGTCAGTCACACAGGGTGCTGGGAGAGAGGGGTCACTGAGGGACGGTGTGAGGGAGCTGGGTTATTGTTAGTGGGGATACAGTCAGTGACACAGGGTGCTGGGGGAGAGGAGTCACTGAGTGACGGTGTGAGGGAGCTGGTTAGCGTCAATGGGGATACAGTCAGTGACACAGGGTGCTGGGGGAGA
The DNA here is from genome assembly GCF_030028105.1 of Mobula birostris. Lineage (NCBI taxonomy): Eukaryota > Metazoa > Chordata > Chondrichthyes > Myliobatiformes > Myliobatidae > Mobula > Mobula birostris. Next base: position 48,877,633 of record NC_092379.1, read on the forward strand.
GGGGTCACTGAGGGACGGTGTGAGGGAGCTGGGTTACTGTCAATGGGGATACAGTCAGTGACACACGGTGCTGGGGGAGAGGGGTCACAGAGGGACGGTGTGAGGGAGCTGGATTAACGTCAGTGCGGATACAGTCAGTGACACAGGGTGCTGGGGGAGAGGGGTCAATAAGGGACGGTGTGAGGGAGCTGGGTTATCGTCAGTGGGGATACAGTCTATGACACAAGGTGCTGGGGAGAGGCGTCAATGAGGGATGGTGTGAGGAAGCTGGGTTATCGTCAGTGGGGATACAGTTAATGACACCGGGTGCTGGGGGAGAGGGATCACTGTGGGACGTTGTGAGGGAGCTGGGATATCGTCAGTGGGGATACAGTCAGTGACACAGGGCGCTGGGGCAGAGGGGTCACCGAGGGACGGTGTGAGGGAGCTGGGTTATCGTCAGTGGGGATACAGTCAGTGACACAGTGTGCTGGGGGAGAGGGGTCACTGAGGGACGGTGTGAGGGAGCTGGGTTATCGCCAGTGGGGATACAGTCTGTGACACAGTGTGCCGGGGAGAGGGGTCAATGAGGGTTGGTGTGAGGGAGCTGGAGTAACGTCAGTGAGGATACATTCAGTGACACAGGGTGCTGGGGGAGAGGGGTCACTGAGGGACGGTGTGAGGGAGCTGGGTTATCGTCAGTGGGGATACAGTTAGTGACACAGGGTGCCGGGGAGAGGGGTCAATGAGGGACGGTGTGAGGGAGCTGGGTTGTTGTCAGTGGGGATACAGTCAGTGACACAGGGTGCTGGGGGAGAGGGGTCACCGAGGGACGGTGTGAGGGAGCTGGGTTATCGTCAGTGGGGATACAGTCTGTGACACAGTGTGCCGGGGAGAGGGGTCAATGAGGGATGGTATGAGGGAGCTGGGTTATCGTCAGTGGGGATACAGTTAGTGACACAGGGTGCTGGGGGAGAAGGGTCACTAAGGGACGGTGTGAGGGAGCTGGGTTGTTGTCAGTGGGGATACAGTCTGTGACACAGTGTGCCGGGGAAAGGGGTCAATGAGGGACGGTGTGAGGGAGCTGGGTTATCGTCAGTGGTGATAGGTCAGTGACACAGGGCACTGGGGGAGAGGTGTCACAGAAGGACGGTGTGAGGGGGCTGGGTTATCAGTGGGGATACAGTCAGTGACGCAGGGTGCTGGAGGAGAGGGGTCACTGAGGGACAGTGTGAGGGAGCTGGATTTTCGTCACTGAGGATAGGTCAGTGACACGGCGCGGGGGGAGAGGGGTCACTGAGGGACGGTGTGAGGGAGCTGGGTTATCATCAGTCGGGGGTACAGTCAGTGACACAGGGCGCTGGGGGGGGAGGGGTCACCGAGGGAGGGTGTGAGGGAGCTGGGTTATCATCAGTGGGGATACAGTCAGTGACACAGGACGCTGGGGGAGAGGTGTCACTGAGGGACGGTGTGAGGGAGCTGGTTTATCGTCAGTGGGGATACATTCAGTGACACAGTATAATGGGGGAGAGGGGTTACGGAGGGACGGTGTGAGGGAGCTGGTTTATCGTCAGTGGGGATACAGTCAGTGACACAGCGTGCTGGAGGAGAGGGGTCACTGAGGGACGGTGTAAGGGAGCTGGGTTATCGTCAGTGGGGACACAGTCAGTGACACAGGGTGCTGGGGGAGAGGGGTTACAGAGGGACGATGTGAGGGAGCTGGATTAACATTAGTGGGGTTACAGTCAGTGACACAGGGTGCTGGAGGAGAGGGGTCAATGCGAGACGGTGTGAGGGAGCTGGGTTATTGTCAGTGGGGATACAGTCTGTGACACAGTGTGCTGGGGTAGAGGGGTCACTGAGGGAAATTATGAGGGAGCTGAGTTATCGACAGTGGGGATACAGTCAGTGACACGATGCTGGGGGAGAGGGGTCACTGAGGGACGGTGTGAGGTAGCTGGGTTATCGTCAGTGGGGATACAGTCAGTGACACAGGGTGTTGGGGGAGAGGGGTTACAGAGGGACGGTGTGAGGGAGCTGGATTAACGTCACTGGGGATACAGTCAGTGACACAGGGTGCTGGGGGAGAGGGGTCACAGAGGAATGGTGTGAGGGAGCTGGGTTATTGTCAGTGGGGATACAGTCAGTCACACAGGGTGCTGGGAGAGAGGGGTCACTGAGGGACGGTGTGAGGGAGCTGGGTTATTGTTAGTGGGGATACAGTCAGTGACACAGGGTGCTGGGGGAGAGGAGTCACTGAGTGACGGTGTGAGGGAGCTGGTTAGCGTCAATGGGGATACAGTCAGTGACACAGGGTGCTGGGGGAGAGGGGTCACTGAGGGACGGTGTGAGGGAGCTGGGTTACTGTCAATGGGGATACAGTCAGTGACACACGGTGCTGGGGGAGAGGGGTCACAGAGGGACGGTGTGAGGGAGCTGGATTAACGTCAGTGCGGATACAGTCAGTGACACAGGGTGCTGGGGGAGAGGGGTCAATAAGGGACGGTGTGAGGGAGCTGGGTTATCGTCAGTGGGGATACAGTCTATGACACAAGGTGCTGGGGAGAGGCGTCAATGAGGGATGGTGTGAGGAAGCTGGGTTATCGTCAGTGGGGATACAGTTAATGACACCGGGTGCTGGGGGAGAGGGATCACTGTGGGACGTTGTGAGGGAGCTGGGATATCGTCAGTGGGGATACAGTCAGTGACACAGGGCGCTGGGGGAGAGGGGTCACCGAGGGACGGTGTGAGGGAGCTGGGTTATCGTCAGTGGGGATACAGTCAGTGACACTGTGTGCTGGGGGAGAGGGGTCACTGAGGGACGGTGTGAGGGAGCTGGGTTATCGCCAGTGGGGATACAGTCTGTGACACAGTGTGCCGGGGAGAGGGGTCAATGAGGGTTGGTGTGAGGGAGCTGGAGTAACGTCAGTGAGGATACATTCAGTGACACAGGGTGCTGGGGGAGAGGGGTCACTGAGGGACGGTGTGAGGGAGCTGGGTTATCGTCAGTGGGGATACAGTTAGTGACACAGGGTGCCGGGGAGAGGGGTCAATGAGGGACGGTGTGAGGGAGCTGGGTTGTTGTCAGTGGGGATACAGTCAGTGACACAGGGTGCTGGGGGAGAGGGGTCACCGAGGGACGGTGTGAGGGAGCTGGGTTATCGTCAGTGGGGATACAGTCTGTGACACAGTGTGCCGGGGAGAGGGGTCAATGAGGGATGGTATGAGGGAGCTGGGTTATCGTCAGTGGGGATACAGTTAGTGACACAGGGTGCTGGGGGAGAAGGGTCACTAAGGGACGGTGTGAGGGAGCTGGGTTGTTGTCAGTGGGGATACAGTCTGTGACACAGGATGCCGGGGAAAGGGGTCAATGAGGGACGGTGTGAGGGAGCTGGGTTATCGTCAGTGGTGATAGGTCAGTGACACAGGGCACTGGGGGAGAGGTGTCACAGAAGGACGGTGTGAGGGGGCTGGGTTATCAGTGGGGATACAGTCAGTGACGCAGGGTGCTGGAGGAGAGGGGTCACTGAGGGACAGTGTGAGGGAGCTGGATTTTCGTCACTGAGGATAGGTCAGTGACACGGCGCGGAGGGAGAGGGGTCACTGAGGGACGGTGTGAGGGAGCTGGGTTATCATCAGTCGGGGGTACAGTCAGTGACACAGGGCGCTGGGGGAGAGGTGTCACTGAGGGACGGTGTGAGGGAGCTGGTTTATCGTCAGTGGGGATACAGTCAGTGACACAGCGTGCTGGAGGAGAGCGGTCACTGAGGGACGGTGTAAGGGAGCTGGGTTATCGTCAGTGGGGACACAGTCAGTGACACAGGGTGCTGGGGGAGAGGGGTTACAGAGGGACGATGTGAGGGAGCTGGATTAACATTAGTGGGGTTACAGTCAGTGACACAGGGTGCTGGAGGAGAGGGGTCAATGCGAGACGGTGTGAGGGAGCTGGGTTATTGTCAGTGGGGATACAGTCTGTGACACAGTGTGCTGGGGTAGAGGGGTCACTGAGGGAAATTATGAGGGAGCTGAGTTATCGACAGTGGGGATACAGTCAGTGACACGATGCTGGGGGAGAGGGGTCACTGAGGGACGGTGTGAGGTAGCTGGGTTATCGTCAGTGGGGATACAGTCAGTGACACAGGGTGTTGGGGGAGAGGGGTTACAGAGGGACGGTGTGAGGGAGCTGGATTAACGTCACTGGGGATACAGTCAGTGACACAGGGTGCTGGGGGAGAGGGGTCACAGAGGAATGGTGTGAGGGAGCTGGGTTATTGTCAGTGGGGATACAGTCAGTCACACAGGGTGCTGGGAGAGGGGTCACTGAGGGACGGTGTGAGGGAGCTGGGTTATTGTTAGTGGGGATACAGTCAGTGACACAGGGTGCTGGGGGAGAGGAGTCACTGAGTGACGGTGTGAGGGAGCTGGTTAGCGTCAATGGGGATACAGTCAGTGACACAGGGTGCTGGGGGAGAGGGGTCACTGAGGGACGGTGTGAGGGAGCTGGGTTATTGTCAATGGGGATACAGTCAGTGACACACGGTGCTGGGGGAGAGGGGTCACAGAGGGACGGTGTGAGGGAGCTGGATTAACGTCAGTGCGGATACAGTCAGTGACACAGGGTGCTGGGGGAGAGGGGTCACTAAGGGACGGTGTGAGGGAGCTGGGTTATCGTCAGTGGGGATACAGTCTATGACACAAGGTGCTGGGGAGAGGCGTCAATGAGGGATGGTGTGAGGAAGCTGGGTTATCGTCAGTGGGGATACAGTTAATGACACCGGGTGCTGGGGGAGAGGGATCACTGTGGGACGTTGTGAGGGAGCTGGGATATCGTCAGTGGGGATACAGTCAGTGACACAGGGCGCTGGGGGAGAGGGGTCACCGAGGGACGGTGTGAGGGAGCTGGGTTATCGTCAGTGGGGATACAGTCAGTGACACAGTGTGCTGGGGGAGAGGGGTCACTGAGGGACGGTGTGAGGGAGCTGGGTTATCGCCAGTGGGGATACAGTCTGTGACACAGTGTGCCGGGGAGAGGGGTCAATGAGGGTTGGTGTGAGGGAGCTGGGTTATCATCAGTGGGGATACAGTTAGTGACACAGGGTGCTGGGGGAGAGGGGTCACTAAGGGACGGTGTGAGGGAGCTGGGTTGTTGTCAGTGGGGATACAGTCAGTGACACAGGGTTCTGGGGGAGAGGGGTCACTGAGGGACGGTGTGAGGGAGCTGGGTTATTGTCAGTGGGGATACAGTCTGTGACACAGGATGCCGGGGAAAGGGGTCAATGAGGGACGGTGTGAGGGAGCTGGGTTGTTGTCAGTGGGGATACAGTCAGTGACGCAGGGTGCTGGAGGAGAGGGGTCACTGAGGGACAGTGTGAGGGAGCTGGATTTTCGTCAGTGAGGATAGGTCAGTGACACGGCGCGGGGGGAGAGGGGTCACTGAGGGACGGTGTGAGGGAGCTGGGTTATTGTCAGTGGGGATACAGTCAGTGACACAGGGTGCTGGGGGAGAGGGGTCACTGAGGGATGGTGTGAGGGAGCTGGATTTTCGTCAGTGGGGATACAGTCAGTGACACAGGGTGCTGGGGGAGAGGGGTCACTGAGGGATGGTGTGAGGGAGCTGGATTTTCGTCAGTGGGGATAGGTCAGTGACACAGGGCGCTGGGGGAGAGGGGTCACTGAGAGACGGTGTGAGGGAGCTGGGTTATTGTCAGTGGGGATACAGTCAGTGACAGAGGGCGCTGGGGGAGAGGTGTCACTGAGAGACGGTGCGAGGGAGCTGGGTTATCGTCAGTGGGGATACATTCAGTGACACTGTGTGCTGGGAGAGAGGGGTTACGGTGGGACGGTGTGAGGCAGCTGGTTTATCGTCAGTGGGGATACAGTCATTGACACAGGGTGCTGGGGGAGAGAGGTCACTGAGGGACGGTGCGAGGGAGCTGGGCTATCGTCAGTGGGGATACAGTCTGTGACACAGGGTGCCGGGGAGAGGGGTCAATGAGGGGTGGTGTGAGGAAGCTGGGTTATTGTCAGTGGGGATACAGTCAGTGACACAGGGCGCTGGGGGAGCGGAGTCACTGAGGGACGGTGTGAGGGGGCTGGCTTATCAGTGGGGATACAGTCAGTGACACAGGGTGCTAGGGGAGAGGGGTCACTGAGGGACGGTGTGAGGGAGCTGGATTAACGTCAGTGGGGATACAGTCAGTGACACAGGGTGCTGGGGGAGAGAGGTCACTGAGGGACGGTGTGAGGGGGCTGGGTTATCAGTGGGGATACAGTCAGTGACAGGGTGCTGGGTGAGAGGGGTCACTGAGGGACGGTGTGAGGGGGCTTGGTTATCAGTGGGGATACAGTCAGTGACACAGGGTGCTGGGGGAGAGGGGTCACTGAGGGACGGTGTGAGGGAGCTGGGTTATCGCCAGAGGGGATACAGTCTGTGACACAGTGTGCCGGGGAGAGGGGTCAATGAGGGATGATGTGAGGGAGCTGGGTTATCGTCAGTGGGGATACAGTTAGTGACACAGGGTGCTGGGGGAGAGGGGTCACTGAGGGACGGTGTGAGGGAGCTGGGTTATTGTCAATAGAATACAGTCAGTAACACACGGTGCTGGGGGAGAGGGGTCACAGAGGGACGGTGTGAGGGAGCTGGATTAACGTCAGTGAGGATACAGTCAGTGACACAGGGTGCTAGAGGAGAGGGGTCACAGAGGGACGGTGTGAGGGAGCTGGATTAACGTCAGTGAGTATACAGTCAGTGACACAGGGTGCTGGGGGAGAGGGGTCACTAAGGGACGGTGTGAGGGAGCTGGGTTATCGTCAGTGGGAATACAGTCTGTGACACAAGGTGCTGGGGAGAGGCGTCAATGAGGGATGGTGTGAGGAAGCTGGGTTATCGTCAGTGGGGATACAGTTAATGACACAGGGTGCTGGAGGAGAGGGATCACTGAGGGACGTTGTGAGGGAGCTGGGATATCGTCAGTGGGGATACAGTCAGTGACACAGGGCGCTGGTGGAGAGGGGTCACTGACGGACAGTGTGAAGGTGCTCGTTTATTGTCAGTGGGGATACAGTCAGTGACACAGGGGGCTGGGGGAGACGGATCACTGAGGGACGGTGTGAGGGAGCTGGGTTATCGTCAGTGGTGATACAGTAAGTGACACAGGAGCTGGGGGAGAGGGATCACTGAGGGACGTTGTGAGGGAGCTGGGATATCGTCAGTGGGGATACAGTCAGTGACACAGGGTGCTAGGGGAGAGGGGTCACTGAGGGACGGTGTGAGGGAGCTGGATTAACGTCAGTGGGGATACAGTCAGTGACACAGGGTGCTGGGGGAGAGGGATCACTGAGGGACGGTGTGAGGGAGCTGGATTAACGTCAGTGAGGATACAGTCAGTGACACAGGGTGCTGGGGGAGAGAGGTCACTGAGGGACGGTGTGAGGGGGCTGGGTTATCAGTGGGGATACAGTCAGTGACAGGGTGCTGCGGGAGAGGGATCACTGAGGGATGGTGTGAGGCAGCTGGGTTATCATCAGTGGGGATACAGTCAGTGACACAGGGCGCTGGGGGAGAGGGGTCACTGAGGGACGGTGTGAGGGAGCTGGGTTATCGTCAATGGGGATACAGTCAGTGACACAGGTTGCTGGGGAGAGAGGTCACTGAGGACGGTGTGAGGCAACTGGGTTATCGTCAGTGGGGATACAGTCAGTTACACAGGGTGTTGGGGGAGAGGGGTCACAGAGGGGCGGTGCAAGGGAGGTGGCTTATTGTCAGTGGGGATACAGTCAGTGACACAGGGTGCTGGGGGAGAGGGGTCACTGAGGGATGGTGTGAGGTAGATGGGTTATCGTCAGTGGGGATACAGTCAGTGACACAGGGCGCTGGGGGAGAGGGGTCACATAGGGGCGGTGCGAGAGAGATGGGTTATCGTCAGTGGGGACACAGTCAGTGACACAGGGTGCTGATGGAGAGGGGTCACTGAGGGACGGTGTGAGGTAGCTGGGTTATCGTTAGTGGGGACACAGTCAGTGACACGGTGTTGGCGGAGATGGGTCACTGAGGGACGGTGTGAGGGGGGCTGGGTTATCGTCAGTGGGGATACAGTTAGTGACACAGGGCGCTGGGGGAGAGGGGTCACCGAGGGACGGTGTGAGGGAGGTGGGTTATCGTCAGTGGGGATACAGTCAGTGACACAGGGTGCTGGGGGAGAGGGGTCACTGAGGGACGGTGTGAGGGAGCTGGATTAACGTCAGTGGGGAAACAGTCAGTGATAGAGGGTGCTAGGGGAGAGGGGTCACTGAGGGATGGTGTGTGGGAGTTGGGTTATCGTCAGTGGGGATACAGTCAGTGACACAGGGCGCTGGGGGAGAGGGGTCACTGAGGGACGGTGTGAGGGGGCTGGGTTATCGTCAGTGGTGACAGGTCAGTGACAGAGGGCGCTGGGGGAGAGGGGTCACTGAGGGACAGTGTGAGGGAGCTGGGTTACTGTCAGTGGGGATACAGTCAGTGACACAGGGTGCTGGGGGAGAGGAGCCACAGAGGGATGGTGTGAGGGAGCTGGATTTTCGTCAGTGTGGATAGGTCAGTGACACAGGGCGCTGAGGGAGAGGGGTTACTGAGGGACGGTGTGAGGGAGCTGGGTTATCGTCAGTGGGGATACAGTCAGTGACACAGGGCGCTGGGGGAGAGGGGTCACTGAGGGACGGTGTGAGGGAGCTGGTTTATCGTCAGTGGGGATACATTCAGTGACACAGTGTGCTGGGGGAGAGGGGTTATGGAGGGACGGTGTGAGGGAGCTGGTTTATCGTCAGTGGGGATACAGTCAGTGACACAGCGTGCTGGGGGAGAGGGGTCACTGAGGGACGGTGTGAGGGAGCTGGGTTATCGTCAGTGGGGACACAGTCAGTGACACAGGGTGCTGGGGGAGAGGGGTTACTGAGGGACGATGTGAGGGAGCTGGATTAACATTAGTGGGGATACAGTTAGTGACACAGGGTGCTGAGGGAGAGAGGTTACTGAGGGACGGTGTGTGGAAGCTGGGTTATTGTCAGTGGGGATACAGTGAGTGACACAGGGTGCTGGCGGAGAGGGGTCACTGAGGGATGGTGTGAGGGAGCTGGATTTTCGTCAGTGGGGATAGGTCAGTGACACAGGGCGCTGGGGGAGAGGGGTCACTGAGAGACGGTGTGAGGGAGCTGGTTTATCGTCAGTGGGGATACATTCAGTGACACAGTATAATGGGGGAGAGGGGTTACGGAGGGACGGTGTGAGGGAGCTGGTTTATCGTCAGTGGGGATACAGTCAGTGACACAGCGTGCTGGAGGAGAGCGGTCACTGAGGGACGGTGTAAGGGAGCTGGGTTATCGTCAGTGGGGACACAGTCAGTGACACAGGGTGCTGGGGGAGAGGGGTTACAGAGGGACGATGTGAGGGAGCTGGATTAACATTAGTGGGGTTACAGTCAGTGACACAGGGTGCTGGAGGAGAGGGGTCAATGCGAGACGGTGTGAGGGAGCTGGGTTATTGTCAGTGGGGATACAGTCTGTGACACAGGGTGTTGGGGGAGAGGGGTTACAGAGGGACGGTGTGAGGGAGCTGGATTAACGTCACTGGGGATACAGTCAGTGACACAGGGTGCTGGGGGAGAGGGGTCACAGAGGAATGGTGTGAGGGAGCTGGGTTATTGTCAGTGGGGATACAGTCAGTCACACAGGGTGCTGGGAGAGGGGTCACTGAGGGACGGTGTGAGGGAGCTGGGTTATTGTTAGTGGGGATACAGTCAGTGACACAGGGTGCTGGGGGAGAGGAGTCACTGAGTGACGGTGTGAGGGAGCTGGTTAGCGTCAATGGGGATACAGTCAGTGACATAGGGTGCTGGGGGAGAGGGGTCACTGAGGGACGGTGTGAGGGAGCTGGGTTATTGTCAATGGGGATACAGTCAGTGACACACGGTGCTGGGGGAGAGGGGTCACAGAGGGACGGTGTGAGGGAGCTGGATTAACGTCAGTGCGGATACAGTCAGTGACACAGGGTGCTGGGGGAGAGGGGTCACTAAGGGACGGTGTGAGGGAGCTGGGTTATCGTCAGTGGGGATACAGTCTATGACACAAGGTGCTGGGGAGAGGCGTCAATGAGGGATGGTGTGAGGAAGCTGGGTTATCGTCAGTGGGGATACAGTTAATGACACCGGGTGCTGGGGGAGAGGGATCACTGTGGGACGTTGTGAGGGAGCTGGGATATCGTCAGTGGGGATACAGTCAGTGACACAGGGCGCTGGGGGAGAGGGGTCACCGAGGGACGGTGTGAGGGAGCTGGGTTATCGTCAGTGGGGATACAGTCAGTGACACAGTGTGCTGGGGGAGAGGGGTCACTGAGGGACGGTGTGAGGGAGCTGGGTTATCGCCAGTGGGGATACAGTCTGTGACACAGTGTGCCGGGGAGAGGGGTCAATGAGGGTTGGTGTGAGGGAGCTGGGTTATCATCAGTGGGGATACAGTTAGTGACACAGGGTGCTGGGGGAGAGGGGTCACTAAGGGACGGTGTGAGGGAGCTGGGTTGTTGTCAGTGGGGATACAGTCAGTGACACAGGGTTCTGGGGGAGAGGGGTCACTGAGGGACGGTGTGAGGGAGCTGGGTTATTGTCAGTGGGGATACAGTCTGTGACACAGGATGCCGGGGAAAGGGGTCAATGAGGGACGGTGTGAGGGAGCTGGGTTGTTGTCAGTGGGGATACAGTCAGTGACGCAGGGCGCTGGGCGAGAGGGGTCACCGAGGGACGGTGTGAGGGAGCTGGGTTATCGTCAGTGGGGATACAGTCAGTGACACAGTGTGCTGGGGGAGAGGGGTCACTGAGGGACGGTGTGAGGGAGCTGGGTTATCGCCAGTGGGGATACAGTCTGTGACACAGTGTGCCGGGGAGAGGGGTCAATGAGGGTTGGTGTGAGGGAGCTGGGTTATCATCAGTGGGGATACAGTTAGTGACACAGGGTGCTGGGGGAGAGGGGTCACTAAGGGACGGTGTGAGGGAGCTGGGTTGTTGTCAGTGGGGATACAGTCAGTGACACAGGGTTCTGGGGGAGAGGGGTCACTGAGGGACGGTGTGAGGGAGCTGGGTTATTGTCAGTGGGGATACAGTCTGTGACACAGGATGCCGGGGAAAGGGGTCAATGAGGGACGGTGTGAGGGAGCTGGGTTGTTGTCAGTGGGGATACAGTCAGTGACGCAGGGTGCTGGAGGAGAGGGGTCACTGAGGGACAGTGTGAGGGAGCTGGATTTTCGTCAGTGAGGATAGGTCAGTGACACGGCGCGGGGGGAGAGGGGTCACTGAGGGACGGTGTGAGGGAGCTGGGTTATTGTCAGTGGGGATACAGTCAGTGACACAGGGTGCTGGGGGAGAGGGGTCACTGAGGGATGGTGTGAGGGAGCTGGATTTTCGTCAGTGGGGATACAGTCAGTGACACAGGGTGCTGGGGGAGAGGGGTCACTGAGGGATGGTCTGAGGGAGCTGGATTTTCGTCAGTGGGGATAGGTCAGTGACACAGGGCGCTGGGGGAGAGGGGTCACTGAGAGACGGTGTGAGGGAGCTGGGTTATTGTCAGTGGGGATACAGTCAGTGACAGAGGGCGCTGGGGGAGAGGTGTCACTGAGAGACGGTGCGAGGGAGCTGGGTTATCGTCAGTGGGGATACATTCAGTGACACTGTGTGCTGGGAGAGAGGGGTTACGGTGGGACGGTGTGAGGCAGCTGGTTTATCGTCAGTGGGGATACAGTCATTGACACAGGGTGCTGGGGGAGAGAGGTCACTGAGGGACGGTGCGAGGGAGCTGGGCTATCGTCAGTGGGGATACAGTCTGTGACACAGGGTGCCGGGGAGAGGGGTCAATGAGGGGTGGTGTGAGGAAGCTGGGTTATTGTCAGTGGGGATACAGTCAGTGACACAGGGCGCTGGGGGAGCGGAGTCACTGAGGGACGGTGTGAGGGGGCTGGCTTATCAGTGGGGATACAGTCAGTGACACAGGGTGCTAGGGGAGAGGGGTCACTGAGGGACGGTGTGAGGGAGCTGGATTAACGTCAGTGGGGATACAGTCAGTGACACAGGGTGCTGGGGGAGAGAGGTCACTGAGGGACGGTGTGAGGGGGCTGGGTTATCAGTGGGGATACAGTCAGTGACAGGGTGCTGGGTGAGAGGGGTCACTGAGGGACGGTGTGAGGGGGCTTGGTTATCAGTGGGGATACAGTCAGTGACACAGGGTGCTGGGGGAGAGGGGTCACTGAGGGACGGTGTGAGGGAGCTGGGTTATCGCCAGAGGGGATACAGTCTGTGACACAGTGTGCCGGGGAGAGGGGTCAATGAGGGATGATGTGAGGGAGCTGGGTTATCGTCAGTGGGGATACAGTTAGTGACACAGGGTGCTGGGGGAGAGGGGTCACTGAGGGACGGTGTGAGGGAGCTGGGTTATTGTCAATGGAATACAGTCAGTAACACACGGTGCTGGGGGAGAGGGGTCACAGAGGGACGGTGTGAGGGAGCTGGATTAACGTCAGTGAGGATACAGTCAGTGACACAGGGTGCTAGAGTAGAGGGGTCACAGAGGGACGGTGTGAGGGAGCTGGATTAACGTCAGTGAGGATACAGTCAGTGACACAGGGTGCTGGGGGAGAGGGGTCACTAAGGGACGGTGTGAGGGAGCTGGGTTATCGTCAGTGGGAATACAGTCTGTGACACAAGGTGCTGGGGAGAGGCGTCAATGAGGGATGGTGTGAGGAAGCTGGGTTATCGTCAGTGGGGATACAGTTAATGACACAGGGTGCTGGAGGAGAGGGATCACTGAGGGACGTTGTGAGGGAGCTGGGATATCGTCAGTGGGGATACAGTCAGTGACACAGGGCGCTGGTGGAGAGGGGTCACTGACGGACAGTGTGAAGGTGCTCGTTTATTGTCAGTGGGGATACAGTCAGTGACACAGGGGGCTGGGGGAGACGGATCACTGAGGGACGGTGTGAGGGAGCTGGGTTATCGTCAGTGGTGATACAGTAAGTGACACAGGAGCTGGGGGAGAGGGATCACTGAGGGACGTTGTGAGGGAGCTGGGATATCGTCAGTGGGGATACAGTCAGTGACACAGGGTGCTAGGGGAGAGGGGTCACTGAGGGACGGTGTGAGGGAGCTGGATTAACGTCAGTGGGGATACAGTCAGTGACACAGGGTGCTGGGGGAGAGGGATCACTGAGGGACGGTGTGAGGGAGCTGGATTAACGTCAGTGAGGATACAGTCAGTGACACAGGGTGCTGGGGGAGAGAGGTCACTGAGGGACGGTGTGAGGGGGCTGGGTTATCAGTGGGGATACAGTCAGTGACAGGGTGCTGCGGGAGAGGGATCACTGAGGGATGGTGTGAGGCAGCTGGGTTATCATCAGTGGGGATACAGTCAGTGACACAGGGCGCTGGGGGAGAGGGGTCACTGAGGGACGGTGTGAGGGAGCTGGGTTATCGTCAATGGGGATACAGTCAGTGACACAGGTTGCTGGGGAGAGAGGTCACTGAGGACGGTGTGAGGCAACTGGGTTATCGTCAGTGGGGATACAGTCAGTGACACAGGGTGTTGGGGGAGAGGGGTCACAGAGGGGCGGTGCAAGGGAGGTGGCTTATTGTCAGTGGGGATACAGTCAGTGACACAGGGTGCTGGGGGAGAGGGGTCACTGAGGGATGGTGTGAGGTAGATGGGTTATCGTCAGTGGGGATACAGTCAGTGACACAGGGCGCTGGGGGAGAGGGGTCACATAGGGGCGGTGCGAGAGAGATGGGTTATCGTCAGTGGGGACACAGTCAGTGACACAGGGTGCTGATGGAGAGGGGTCACTGAGGGACGGTGTGAGGTAGCTGGGTTATCGTTAGTGGGGACACAGTCAGTGACACGGTGTTGGCGGAGATGGGTCACTGAGGGACGGTGTGAGGGGGGCTGGGTTATCGTCAGTGGGGATACAGTTAGTGACACAGGGCGCTGGGGGAGAGGGGTCACCGAGGGACGGTGTGAGGGAGGTGGGTTATCGTCAGTGGGGATACAGTCAGTGACACAGGGTGCTGGGGGAGAGGGGTCACTGAGGGACGGTGTGAGGGAGCTGGATTAACGTCAGTGGGGAAACAGTCAGTGATAGAGGGTGCTAGGGGAGAGGGGTCACTGAGGGATGGTGTGTGGGAGTTGGGTTATCGTCAGTGGGGATACAGTCAGTGACACAGGGTGCTGGGGGAGAGGGGTCACTGAGGGACGGTGTGAGGGGGCTGGGTTATCGTCAGTGGTGACAGGTCAGTGACAGAGGGCGCTGGGGGAGAGGGGTCACTGAGGGACAGTGTGAGGGAGCTGGGTTACTGTCAGTGGGGATACAGTCAGTGACACAGGGTGCTGGGGGAGAGGAGCCACAGAGGGATGGTGTGAGGGAGCTGGATTTTCGTCAGTGTGGATAGGTCAGTGACACAGGGCGCTGAGGGAGAGGGGTTACTGAGGGACGGTGTGAGGGAGCTGGGTTATCGTCAGTGGGGATACAGTCAGTGACACAGGGCGCTGGGGGAGAGGGGTCACTGAGGGACGGTGTGAGGGAGCTGGTTTATCGTCAGTGGGGATACATTCAGTGACACAGTGTGCTGGGGGAGAGGGGTTATGGAGGGACGGTGTGAGGGAGCTGGTTTATCGTCAGTGGGGATACAGTCAGTGACACAGCGTGCTGGGGGAGAGGGGTCACTGAGGGACGGTGTGAGGGAGCTGGGTTATCGTCAGTGGGGACACAGTCAGTGACACAGGGTGCTGGGGGAGAGGGGTTACTGAGGGACGATGTGAGGGAGCTGGATTAACATTAGTGGGGATACAGTTAGTGACACAGGGTGCTGAGGGAGAGAGGTTACTGAGGGACGGTGTGTGGAAGCTGGGTTATTGTCAGTGGGGATACAGTGAGTGACACAGGGTGCTGGCGGAGAGGGGTCACTGAGGGATGGTGTGAGGGAGCTGGATTTTCGTCAGTGGGGATAGGTCAGTGACACAGGGCGCTGGGGGAGAGGGGTCACTGAGAGACGGTGTGAGGGAGCTGGGTTATTGTCAGTGGGGATACAGTCAGTGACAGAGGGCGCTGGGGGAGAGGTGTCACTAAGGGACGGTGTGAGGGAGCTGGGTTATCGTCAGTGGGGATTCATTCAGTGACACAGTGTGCTGGGAGAGAGGGGTTACGGTGGGACGGTGTGAGGCAGCTGGTTTATCGTCAGTGGGGATACAGTCATTGACACAGGGTGCTGGGGGAGAGAGGTCACTGAGGGACGGTGTGAGGGAGCTGGTCTATCGTCAGTGGGGATACATTCTGTGACACAGGGTGCCGGGGAGAGTGGTCAATGAGGGATGGTGTGAGGAAGCTGGGTTATTGTCAGTGGGGATACAGTCAGTGACACAGGGCGCTGGGGGAGCGGAGTCACTGAGGGACGGTGTGAGGGGGCTGGGTTATCAGTGGGGATACAGTCAGTGACACAGGGTGCTAGGGGAGAGGGGTCACTGAGGGACGGTGTGAGGGAGCTGGATTAACGTCAGTGGGGATACAGTCAGTGACACAGGGTGTTGGGGGTGAGGAGTCACTGAGGGACGGTTTGAGGGAGCTGGGTTATCGTCAGTGGGGATACAGTCAGTGACACAGGGCGCTGGGGGAGAGAGATCACTGAGGGATGGTGTGAGGAAGCTGGGTTATTGTCAGTGGGGATACAGTCAGTGACACAGGGCGCTGGGGGAGAGAGATCACTGAGGGATGGTGTGAGGAAGCTGGGTTATCATCAGTCGGGGATACAGTCAATGACACAGGGCGCTGGGGGAGAGGTGTCACCGAGGGACGGTGTGAGGGAGCTGTGTTATCGTCAGTGGGGATAGAGTCAGTGACACAGGGTGCTGGGGGAGAGGGGTCACTGAGGGACGGTGTGAGGGCGCTGTATTTTCGTCAGTGGGGATAGGTCAGTGACACAGGGCACTGGGGGAGAGGGGTCACTGAGGGACAGTGTGAACGAGCTGGGTTATTGTCAGTGGGGATACAGTCGGTGACACAGGGTGCTGGGGGAGAGGGGTCACTGAGGGACGGTGTGAGGGAGCTGGGTTATCATCAGTGGGGATACAGTCAGTGACACAGGGTGCTGGGGGAGAGGAGTCACTGAGGGACGCTGTGAGGGAGCTGGGTTATTGTCAGTGGGGATACAGTCAGTGACAAAGTGTGCTGGGGGACAGGGATCACTGAGGGACGGTGTGAGAGAGCTGGATATCGTCAGTGGGGATACAGTCAGAGACACAGGGTGCTGGGGGAGAGGGATCACTGAGGGACGGTGTGAGGGAGCTGTGTTATTCTAGGTGGGGATACAGTCAGTGACACAGGGTGCTGGGGGAGAGGGGTCACTGAGGGACGGTGTGAGGGAGCTGTCTTATGTCAGTGGGGATACAGTCAGTGACACAGGGTGCTGGGGGAGAGAGGTCACCGAGGGACGGTGTGAGGGAGCTGGGTTATCGTCAGTGGGGATACAGTTAGCGACACAGGGTGCTGGGGGAGAAGGGTCACTGAGGGATAGTGTGTGGGAGCTGGGTTATCGTCAGTGGGGATACAGTAAGTGACACAGGAGCTGGGGGAGAGGGATCACTGAGGGACGGTGTGAGGGAGCTAGATTAACGTCAGTCAGGATACATTCAGTGACACAGGGTGCTGGGGGAAAGGGGTCACTATGGGACGGTGTGAGGGAGCTGGGTTATCGTCATTGGGGATACAGTCTGTGACACAGGGTGCCGGGGAGAGGGGTCAATGAGGGATGGTGTGACGAAGCTGGGTTATTGTCAGTGGGGATACAGTTAGTGACACAGGGTTCTGGGGGAGAGGGGTCACTAAGGGATGGTGTGAGGGAGCTGGGTTATCGTCAGTGGGGATACAGTTAGCGACACAGGGTGCTGGGGGAGAAGGGTCACTGAGGGATAGTGTGTGGGAGCTGGGTTATCGTCAGTGGGGATACCGTCAGAGACACAGGGTGATGGGGGAGAGGGATCACTGAGGGACGGTGTGAGGGAGCTGTGTTATTCTCAGTGGGGATACAGTCAGTGACACAGGGTGCTGGGGAAGAGGGGTCACTGAGGGACGGTGTGAGGGAGCTGGATTAACGTCAGTGAGGATACAGTCAGTGACACAGGGTGCTGGGGGAGAGGGGTCACTGAGGGACGTTGTGAGGGAGCTGGGTTGTTGTCAGTGGGGATACAGTCAGTGACACAGGGTGTTGGGGGAGAGGGGTCACTGAGGGACAGTGTGAAGGAGCTGGGTTATTGTCAGTGGGGATACAGTCAATGACAAAGGGTGCTGGGGGAGAGGGGTCACTGAGGGACGGTGTGAGGGAGCTGGCTTATCGTCAGTGAGGATACAGTAAGTGACACAGGAGCTGGGGGAGAGGGATCACTGAGGGACGGTGTGAGGGAGCTGGATTAACGTCAGTGAGGATACATTCAGTGACACAGGGTGCTGGGGGAGAGGTGTCACTAAGGGACGGTGTGAGGCAGCTGGGTTATCGTCAGTGGGGATACATTCAGTGACACAGTCTGCTGGGAGAGAGGGGTTACGGTGGGACGGTGTGAGGCAGCTGGTTTATCGTCAGTGGGGATACAGTCATTGACACAGGGTGCTGGAGGAGAGGGGTCACTGAGGGACGGTGCGAGGGAGCTGGGCTATCGTCAGTGGGGATACAGTCTGTGACACAGGGTGCCGGGGAGAGGGGTCAATGAGGGATGGTGTGAGGAAGCTGGGTTATTGTCAGTGGGGATACAGTCAGTGACACAGGGCGCTGGGGGAGCGGAGTCACTGAGGGACAGTGTGAGGGGGCTGGGTTATCAGTGGGGATACTGTCACTGACACAGGGTGCTGGGGGAGAGGGGTCACTAAGGGACGGTGTGAGGGATCTGGGTTGTTGTCAGTGGGGATCCAGTCAGTGACACAGGGTGCTGGGGGAGAGGGGTCACTGAGGGACGGTGTGAGGGAGCTGGGTTATTGTCAATGGGGATACAGTCAGTGACACACGGTGCTGGGGGAGAGGGGTCACAGAGGGACGGTGTGAGGGAGCTGGACTAACGTCAGTGAGGATACAGTCAGTGACACAGGGTGCTGGGGGAGAGGGGTCACTCAGGGACGGTGTGAGGGAGCTGGGTTATCGTCAGTGGGGATACAGTCTGTGACACAAGGAGCTGGGGAGAGGCCTTCAATGAGGGATGGTGTGAGGAACCTGGGTTATCGTCAGTGGGGATACAGTTAATGACACAGGGTGCTGGTGGAGAGGGGTCACTGACGGACAGTGTGAAGGTGCTCGGTTATTGTCAGTGGCGATACAGTCAGTGACACAGAGTGCTAGGGGAGAGGGGTCACTGAGGGACGGTGTGAGGGAGCTGGATTAACGTCAGTGGGGATACAGTCAGTGACACAGGGTGCTGGGGGAGAGGGATCACTGAGGGACGGTGTGAGGGAGCTGGATTAACGTCAGTGAGGATACAGTCAGTGACAGAGGGTGCTGGGGGAGAGAGGTCACTGAGGGACGGTGTGAGGGGGCTGGGTTATCAGTGGGGATACAGTCGGTGACACAGGGTGCTGGGGGAGAGGGGTCACTGAGGGACGGTGTGAGGGAGCTGGGTTATCATCAGTGGGGATACAGTCAGTGACACAGGGTGCTGGGGGAGAGGAGTCACTGAGGGACGCTGTGAGGGAGCTGGGTTATTGTCAGTGGGGATACAGTCAGTGACAAAGTGTGCTGGGGGACAGGGATCACTGAGGGACGGTGTGAGAGAGCTGGATATCGTCAGTGGGGATACAGTCAGAGACACAGGGTGCTGGGGGAGAGGGATCACTGAGGGACGGTGTGAGGGAGCTGTGTTATTCTAGGTGGGGATACAGTCAGTGACACAGGGTGCTGGGGGAGAGGGGTCACTGAGGGACGGTGTGAGGGAGCTGTCTTATGTCAGTGGGGATACAGTCAGTGACACAGGGTGCTGGGGGAGAGAGGTCACCGAGGGACGGTGTGAGGGAGCTGGGTTATCGTCAGTGGGGATACAGTTAGCGACACAGGGTGCTGGGGGAGAAGGGTCACTGAGGGATAGTGTGTGGGAGCTGGGTTATCGTCAGTGGGGATACAGTAAGTGACACAGGAGCTGGGGGAGAGGGATCACTGAGGGACGGTGTGAGGGAGCTAGATTAACGTCAGTCAGGATACATTCAGTGACACAGGGTGCTGGGGGAAAGGGGTCACTATGGGACGGTGTGAGGGAGCTGGGTTATCGTCATTGGGGATACAGTCTGTGACACAGGGTGCCGGGGAGAGGGGTCAATGAGGGATGGTGTGACGAAGCTGGGTTATTGTCAGTGGGGATACAGTCAGTGACACAGGGTTCTGAGGGAGAGGGGTCACTAAGGGATGGTGTGAGGGAGCTGGGTTATCGTCAGTGGGGATACAGTTAGCGACACAGGGTGCTGGGGGAGAAGGGTCACTGAGGGATAGTGTGTGGGAGCTGGGTTATCGTCAGTGGGGATACAGTAAGTGACACAGGAGCTGGGGGAGAGGGATCACTGAGGGACGGTGTGAGGGAGCTGTGTTATTCTAGGTGGGGATACAGTCAGTGACACAGGGTGCTGGGGGAGAGGGGTCACTGAGGGACGGTGTGAGGGAGCTGTCTTATGTCAGTGGGGATACAGTCAGTGACACAGGGTGCTGGGGGAGAGAGGTCACCGAGGGACGGTGTGAGGGAGCTGGGTTATCGTCAGTGGGGATACAGTCAGTGACACAGGGTGCTGGGGGAGAGGGGTCACTGAGGGACAGTGTGAGGAAGCTGGGTTATTGTCAGTGGGGATACAGTCAGTGACACAGGGTGCTGGGGGAGAGGGGTCACTAAGGGATGGTGTTAGGGAGCTGGGTTATCGTCAGTGGGGATACAGTCAGTGACACTGGGTGCTGGGGGAGAGGGGTCACCGAGGGACGGTGTGAGGGAGCTGGGTTATCGTCAGTGGGGATAGAGACAGGGACACAGGGTGCTGGGGGAGAGGGGTCACTGAGGGACGGTGTGAGGGAGCTGTATTTTCGTCAGTGGGGATAGGTCAGTGACACAGGCAACTGGGGGAGAGGAGTCACTGAGGGACAGTGTGAAGGAGCTGAGCTATTGTCAGTGGGGATACAGTCAGTGACACAGGGTGCTGGGGGAGAGGGGTTACTGAGGGACAGTGTGAGGTAGCTGGGTTATCATCAGTGGGGATACCGTCAGAGACACAGGGTGATGGGGGAGAGGGATCACTGAGGGACGGTGTGAGGGAGCTGTGTTATTCTCAGTGGGGATACAGTCAGTGACACAGGGTGCTGGGGAAGAGGGGTCACTGAGGGACGGTGTGAGGGAGCTGGATTAACGTCAGTGAGGATACAGTCAGTGACACAGGGTGCTGGGGGAGAGGGGTCACTGAGGGACGTTGTGAGGGAGCTGGGTTGTTGTCAGTGGGGATACAGTCAGTGACACAGGGTGTTGGGGGAGAGGGGTCACTGAGGGACAGTGTGAAGGAGCTGGGTTATTGTCAGTGGGGATACAGTCAATGACAAAGGGTGCTGGGGGAGAGGGGTCACTGAGGGACGGTGTGAGGTCGATGGGTTATCGTCAGTGGGGATACAGTCAGTGACACAGGGTGCTGGGGGAGAGGGGTCACTGAGGGACGGTGTGAGGGAGCTGGCTTATCGTCAGTGAGGATACAGTAAGTGACACAGGAGCTGGGGGAGAGGGATCACTGAGGGACGGTGTGAGGGAGCTGGATTAACGTCAGTGAGGATACATTCAGTGACACAGGGTGCTGGGGGAGAGGTGTCACTAAGGGACGGTGTGAGGCAGCTGGGTTATCGTCAGTGGGGATACATTCAGTGACACAGTGTGCTGGGAGAGAGGGGTTACGGTGGGACGGTGTGAGGCAGCTGGTTTATCGTCAGTGGGGATACAGTCATTGACACAGGGTGCTGGGGGAGAGGGGTCACTGAGGGACGGTGCGAGGGAGCTGGGCTATCGTCAGTGGGGATACAGTCTGTGACACAGGGTGCCGGGGAGAGGGGTCAATGAGGGATGGTGTGAGGAAGCTGGGTTATTGTCAGTGGGGATACAGTCAGTGACACAGGGCGCTGGGGGAGCGGAGTCACTGAGGGACAGTGTGAGGGGGTGGGTTATCAGTGGGGATACTGTCACTGACACAGGGTGCTGGGGGAGAGGGGTCACTAAGGGACGGTGTGAGGGATCTGGGTTGTTGTCAGTGGGGATCCAGTCAGTGACACAGGGTGCTGGGGGAGAGGGGTCACTGAGGGACGGTGTGAGGGAGCTGGGTTATTGTCAATGGGGATACAGTCAGTGACACACGGTGCTGGGGGAGAGGGGTCACAGAGGGACGGTGTGAGGGAGCTGGACTAACGTCAGTGAGGATACAGTCAGTGACACAGGGTGCTGGGGGAGAGGGGTCACTCAGGGACGGTGTGAGGGAGCTGGGTTATCGTCAGTGGGGATACAGTCTGTGACACAAGGAGCTGGGGAGAGGCCTTCAATGAGGGATGGTGTGAGGAACCTGGGTTATCGTCAGTGGGGATACAGTTAATGACACAGGGTGCTGGTGGAGAGGGGTCACTGACGGACAGTGTGAAGGTGCTCGGTTATTGTCAGTGGGGATACAGTCAGTGACACAGGGTGCTAGGGGAGAGGGGTCACTGAGGGACGGTGTGAGGGAGCTGGATTAACGTCAGTGGGGATACAGTCAGTGACACAGGGTGCTGGGGGAGAGGGATCACTGAGGGACGGTGTCAGGGAGCTGGATTAACGTCAGTGAGGATACAGTCAGTGACACAGGGTGCTGGGGGAGAGAGGTCACTGAGGGACGGTGTGAGGGGGCTGGGTTATCAGTGGGGATACAGTCAGTGACACAGGGTGCTGGGGGAGAGGGGTCACTAAGGGACGGTGTGAGGGAGCTGGGTTGTTGTCAGTGGGGATACAGTCAGTGACACAGGGTGCTGGGGGATACGAGTCACTGAGGGACGGTGTGAGGGAGCTGGGTTATTGTCAGTGGGGTTACAGTCAGTGACAGGGTGCTGCGGGAGAGGGATCACTGAGGGATGGTGTAAGGGAGCTGGGTTATCGTCAGTGGGGATACAGTCAGTCACACAGGGTGCTGGGTGAGAGGGGTCACTGAGGGACGGTGTGAGGGAGCTGGGTTATAGTCAGAGGGGAAACAGTCAGTGACACAGGGCGCTGGGGGAGAGGGGTCACTGAGGGGCGGTGTGAGGGAGCTGGGTTATCGTCAGTGGGGATACAGTTAGTGACACAGTGCGCTGGGGGAGACGGGTCACTGAGGGACGGTGTGAGGGAGCTGGGTTATCGTCAGTGGGGATATACTCAGTGACACAGGGCGCTGGGGGAGAGGGGTCACCGAGGGACGGTGTGAGGGAGCTGGGTTATCATCAGTGGGGATACAGTAAGTGACACAGGTTGCTGGGGGAGAGGAGTCACTGAGGGACGGTGTGAGGGAGCTGGTTTATTGTCAGTGGGGATACAGTCAGTGACACAGGGTGCTGGGGGAGAGGGGTCACTGAGGGACGGTGTGAGGCAGCTGGGTTATCGTCAGTGGGGATACAGTCAGTGATACAGGGTGCTGGGAGAGAGGGGATACTGAGGGACGGTGTGTGGAAGCTGGGTTAACGTCGGTGGGGATACAGTTAATGACACAGGGTGCTGGGGGAGAGGGATCACTGAGGGACGTTGTGAGGGAGCTAGGATATCGTCAGTGGGAATACAGTCAGTGACACAGGGCGCTGGGGGAGAGGGGTCACTGACGGACAGTGTGAAGGTGCTCGGTTACTGTCAGTGGGGATACAGTCATTGACACAGGGTGCTGAGGGAGAGGGGTCACTGAGGGACGGTGTGAGGGAGCTGGGTTATCGTCAGTGGGGATACAGTCAGTGACACGGCGCTGGGGGAGAGGGGTCACTGATGGACGGTGTGAGGGAGCTGGGTTATCGTCAATGGGGATACAGTCAGTGACAAGGGTTGCTGGGGGAGAGAGGTCACTGAGGACGGTGTGAGGCAACTGGGTTACCGTCAGTGGGGATACAGTCAGTGACACAGGGTGCTGGGGGAGAGGGGTCACTGAGGGACGGTGTGAGGGAGCTGTCTTATGTCAGTGGGGATACAGTCAGTGACACAGGGTGCTGGGGGAGATAGGTCACCGAGGGACGGTGTGAGGGAGCTGGGTTATCGTCAGTGGGGATACAGTTAGCGACACAGGGTGCTGGGGGAGAAGGGTCACTGAGGGATAGTGTGTGGGAGCTGGGTTATCGTCAGTGGGGATACAGTAAGTGACACAGGAGCTGGGGAAGAGGGATCACTGAGGGACGGTGTGAGGGAGCTAGATTAACGTCAGTCAGGATACATTCAGTGACACAGGGTGCTGGGGGAAAGGGGTCACTATGGGACAGTGTGAGGGAGCTGGGTTATCGTCATTGGGGATACAGTCTGTGACACAGGGTGCCGGGGAGAGGGGTCAATGAGGGATGGTGTGAGGAAGCTGGGTTATTGTCAGTGGGGATACAGTCAGTGACACAGGGTGCTGGGGGAGAGGGGTCACTAAGGGATGGTGTGAGGGAGCTGGGTTATCGTCAGTGGGGATACAGTCAGTGACACAGGGTGCTGGGGGAGAGGGGTCACCGAGGGACGGTGTGAGGGAGCTGGGTTATCGTCAGTGGGGATAGAGACAGGGACACAGGGTGCTGGGGGAGAGGGGTCACTGAGGGACGGTGTGAGGGAGCTGTATTTTCGTCAGTGGGGATAGGTCAGTGACACAGGCAACTGGGGGAGAGGGGTCACTGAGGGACAGTGTGAAGGAGCTGAGTTATTGTCAGTGGGGATACAGTCAGTGACACAGGGTGCTGGGGGAGAGGGGTTACTGAGGGACAGTGTGAGGTAGCTGGGTTATCATCAGTGGGGATACCGTCAGAGACACAGGGTGATGGGGGAGAGGGATCACTGAGGGACGGTGTGAGGGAGCTGTGTTATTCTCAGTGGGGATACAGTCAGTGACACAGGGTGCTGGGGGAGAGGGATCACTGAGGGACGGTGTGAGGGAGCTGGATTAACGTCAGTGAGGATACAGTCAGTGACACAGGGTGCTGGGAGAGAGGGGTCACTGAGGGACATTGTGAGGGAGCTGGGTTGTTGTCAGTGGGGATACAGTCAGTGACACAGGTTGCTGGGGGAGAGGGGTCACTGAGGGATGGTGTGTGGGAGCTGGGTTCTCATCAGTGGGGATACAGTCAGTGACACAGGGTGTTGGGGGAGAGGGGTCACTGAGGGACAGTGTGAAGGAGCTGGGTTATTGTCAGTGGGGATACAGTCAATGACAAAGGGTGCTGGGGGAGAGGGGTCACTGAGGGACGGTGTGAGGGAGCTGGCTTATCGTCAGTGACGATACAGTAAGTGACACAGGAGCTGGGGGAGAGGGATCACTGAGGGACGGTGTGAGGGAGCTGGATTAACGTCAGTGAGGATACATTCAGTGACACAGAGTGCTGGGGGAGATGGGTCACTGAGGAACGGTGTGAGGGAGCTGGGTTATCGTCAGTGGGAATCCAGTCTGTGACACAGGGTGCCGGGGAGAGGGGTCAATGAGCGATGGTGTGAGGAAGCTGGGTTATTGTCAGTGGGGATATAGTCAGTGACACAGGGTGCTGGGAGAGAGCGGTCACTGAGGGACGGTGTGAGGGAGCTTGGTTAACGTCAGTGGTGATAGGTCAGTGACACAGGGCGCTAGGGGAGAGGGGTCACTGAGGGACGGTGTGAGGGGGCTGGGTTATCACTGGGGATACAGTCAGTGACACAGGGTGCTGGGGGAGAGGGGTTACTGAGGGACGGTGTGAGGGAGCTGGGTTATTGTCAGTGGGGATACAGTCTGTGACACAGGGCGCTGGGGGAGAGGGGTCACTGAGGGACGGTGTGAGGGAGCTGGGTTATCGTCAGTGGGGATACAGTCAGTGACACAGGTTGCTGGGGGATAGGGGTCACTGAGGGACGGTGTGAGGGAGCTGGGTTATCGTCAGTGGGGATACAGTTAGTGACACCGGGTGCTGGGGGAGTGGGGTCACAAAGGGTCGGTTTGAGGGAGCTGGGTTGTTATCAGTGGGGATACAGTCAGTGACACAGGTTGCTGGGGGAGAGCGGTCACTGAGGGATGGTGTGTGGGAGCTGGGTTATCGTCAGTGGGGATACAGTCAGTGACACAGGGTGCTGGGGGAGAGGGGTCACTGAGGGACGGTGTGAGGGAGCTGGGTTATCGTCAGTGGGGATACAGTCAGTGACACAGGGCGCTGGGGGAGAGGGGTCACTGAGGGGCGGTGTGAGGGAGCTGGGTTATCGTCAGTGGGGATACAGTTAGTGACACAGTGCGCTGGGGGAGAGGGGTCACTGAGGGACGTTGTGAGGGAGCTGGGTTATCGTCAGGTGAGGATACAGTCTGTGACACAGGGTTCCGGGGAGAGGGGTTAATGAGGGATGGTGTGAGGAAGCTGGGTTATCGTCAGTGGGGATACAGTTAGTGACACAGGGTGCTGGGGGAGAAGGGTCACTGAGGGACGGTGTGAGGGAGCTGTCTTATGTCAGTGGGGATACAGTCAATGACACAGGGTGCTGGGGGAGAGAGGTCACCGAGGGACGGAGTGAGGGAGCTGGGTTATTGTCAGTGGGGATACAGTCAGTGACACAGGGTGCTGGGGGAGAGGAGTCACTGAGTGACGGTGTGAGGGAGCTGGTTAGCGTCAATGGGGATACAGTCAGTGACACAGGGTGCTGGGGGAGAGGGATCACTGAGGGACGGTGTGAGGGAGCTGGGTTATTGTCAATGGGGATACAGTCAGTGACACACGGTGCTGGGGGAGAAGGGTCACAGAGGGACGGTGTGAGGGAGCTGGATTAACGTCAGTGAGGATACAGTCAGTGACACAGGGTGCTGGGGGAGAGGGGTCACTGAGGGACGGTGTGAGGGAGCTGGATTAACGTCAGTGAGGATACATTCAGTGACACAGGGTGCCGGGGAGAGGGATCACTGAGGGACGGTGTGAGGGGGCTGGGTTATCAGTGGGGATACAGTCAGTGACACAGGGTGCTGGGGGAGAGGGGTCACTGAGGGACGGTGTGAGGCAGCTGGGTTATCGTCAGTGGTGACAGGTCAGTGACACAGGGCGCTGGGGAGAGGGGTCACTGAGGGACGGTGTGAGGGGGCTGGGTTATCAGTGGGGATACAGTCAGTGACACAGGGTGCTGGGGGAGAGGGGTTACTGAGGGACGGTGTGAGGGAGCTGGGTTATTGTCAGTGGGGATACAGTCAGTGACACAGGGCGCTGGGGGAGAGGGGTCACCGAGGGACGGTGTGAGGGAGCTGGGTTATCGTCAGTGGGGATACAGTCAGTGACACAGTGTGCTGGGGGAGAGGGGTCACTGAGGGACGGTGTGAGGGAGCTGGGTTATCGCCAGTGGGGATACAGTCTGTGACACAGGGTGCTGGGGGAGAGGGGTCACTAAGGGACGGTGTGAGGGAGCTGGGTTGTTGTCAGTGGGGATACAGTCAGTGACACAGGGTTCTGGGGGAGAGGGGTCACTGAGGGACGGTGTGAGGGAGCTGGGTTATTGTCAGTGGGGAAACAGTCTGTGACACAGGATGCCGGGGAAAGGGGTCAATGAGGGACGGTGTGAGGGAGCTGGGTTATCGTCAGTGGTGATAGGTCAGTGACACAGGGCACTGGGGGAGAGGTGTCACAGAAGGACGGTGAGAGGAGGCTGGGTTATCAGTGGGGATACAGTCAGTGACGCAGGGTGCTGGAGGAGAGGGGTCACTGAGGGACAGTGTGAGGGAGCTGGATTTTCGTCAGTGAGGATAGGTCAGTGACACGGCGCAGGGGGAGAGGGGTCACTAAGGGACGGTGTGAGGGAGCTGGGTTATCATCAGTCGGGGATACAGTCAGTGACACAGGGCGCTAGGGGGGGAGGGGTCACCGAGGGAGGGTGTGAGGGAGCTGGGTTATCATCAGTGGGGATACAGTCAGTGACACAGGGCGCTGGGGGAGAGGTGTCACTGAGGGACGGTGTGAGGGAGCTGGTTTATCGTCAGTGGGGATACATTCAGTGACACAGTATGCTGGGGGAGAGGGGTTACGGAGGGACGGTGTGAGGGAGCTGGTTTATCGTCAGTGGGGATACAGTCAGTGACACAGCGTGCTGGGGGAGAGGGGTCACTGAGGGACGGTGTGAGGGAGCTGGGTTATCGTCAGTGGGGATACAGTCAGTGACACAGGGCGCTGGGGGAGAGGGGTCACTGAGAGACGGTGTGAGGGAGCTGGGTTATTGTCAGTGGGGATACAGTCATTGACACAGGGTGCTGGGGGAGAGGGGTCACTGAGGGACGGTGCGAGGGAGCTGGGTTATCGTCAGTGGGGATACAGTCTGTGACACAGGGTGCCGGGGAAAGGGGTCAATGAGGGATGGTGTGAGGAAGCTGGGTTATTGTCAGTGGGGAAACAGTCGGTGACACCGGGTGGTAGGGAAGAGGGGTCACTGAGGGACGGTGTGAGGTAGCTAGGTTATCGTTAGTGGGGATACAGTCAGTGACACGGTGTTGGTGGAGAGGTGTCACTGAGGGACGGTGTGAGGGGGGCTGGGTTATGGTCAGTGGCTTAACAGTCAGTGACACAGAGTGCTGGGGGAGAGGGGTCACTGAGGGACTGTGTGAGGGAGTTGGGTTATCGTCACTGGGGATACAGTCAGTGAAACGGTGCTGGTGGAGGGGGGTCACTGAGGGAAGGTGTGAGGGAGCTGGATTAACGTCAGTGGGGAAACAGTCGGTGACACCGGGTGGTAGGGAAGAGGGGTCACTGAGGGACGGTGTGAGGGAGCTGGATTAACGTCAGTGGGGATACAGTCAGTGACACAGGGTACTGGGGGAGTGGGATCACTGAGGGACGGTGTGAGGGAGCTGTCTTATGTCAGTGGGGATACAGTCAGTGAAACAGGGTGCTGGGGGAGAGTGGTCACCGAGGGACGGTGTGAGGGAGCTGGGTTATCGTCAGTGGGGATACAGTTAGTGACACAGGTTGCTGGGGGAGAGCGGTCACTGAGGGATGGTGTGAGGGAGCTGGGTGATCGTCAGTGGGGATAGAGTCAGTGACACAGGGTGCTGGGGGAGAGGGGTCACTGAGGGACGGTGTGAGGGCGCTGTATTTTCGTCAGTGGGGATAGGTCAGTGACACAGGGCACTGGGGGAGAGGGGTCACTGAGGGACAGTGTGAACGAGCTGGGTTTTGTCAGTGGGGATACAGTCGGTGACACAGGGTGCTGGGGGAGAGGGGTCACTGAGGGACGGTGTGAGGGAGTTGGGTTATCATCAGTGGGGATACAGTCAGTGACACAGGGTGCTGGGGGAGAGGGGTCACCGAGGGACGGTGTGAGGGAGCTGGGTTATCGTCAGTGGGGATACAGTCAGTGACACAGGGTGCTGGGGGAGAGGGGTCACCGAGGGACGGTGTGAGGGAGCTGGGTTATCGTCAGTGGGGATAGAGACAGGGACACAGGGTGCTGGGGGAGAGGGGTCACTGAAGGACGGTGTGAGGGAGCTGTATTTTCGTCAGTGGGGATAGGTCAGTGACACAGGCAACTGGGGGAGAGGGGTCACTGAGGGACAGTGTGAAAGAGCTGAGTTATCGTCAGTGGGGATACAGTTAGTGCCACAGGTTGCTGGGGGAGAGCGGTCACTGAGGGATGGTGTGTGGGAGCTGGGTGATCGTCAGTGGGGATACAGTTAATGACACAGGGTGTTGGGGGAGAGGGGTCACTGAGGGACGGTGTGAGGGAGCTGGGATATCGTCAGTGGGGATACAGTAAGTGAAACAGGAGCTGGGGGAGAGGGGTCACTGAGGGACGGTGTGAGGGAGCTGGATTAACGTCAGTGAGGATACATTCAGTGACACAGGGTGCCGGGGAGAGGGGTCAATGAGGGATGGTGTGAGGAAGCTGGGTTATTGTCAGTGGGGGTACAGTCAGTGACACAGGGCGCTGGGGGAGAGGGGTCACTGAGGGACGGTGTGAGGGGGCTGGGTTATCAGTGGGGATACAATCAGTGACACAGGGTGCTGGGGGAGAGGGGTCACTGAGGGACGGTGTGAGGCAGCTGGGTTATCGTCAGTGGTGACAGGTCAGTGACACAGGGCGCTGGGGGAGAGGGGTCACTGAGGGACGGTGTGAGGGGGCTGGGTTATCAGTGGGGATACAGTCAGTGACACAGGGTGCTGGGGGAGAGGGGTTACTGAGGGACGGTGTGAGGGAGCTGGGTTATTGTCAGTGGGGATACAGTCAGTGACACAGGGCGCTGGGTGAGAGGGGTCACCGAGGGACGGTGTGAGGGAGCTGGGTTATCGTCAGTGGGGATACAGTCAGTGACACAGTGTGCTGAGGGAGAGGGGTCACTGAGGGACGGTGTGAGGGAGCTGGGTTATCGCCAGTGGGGATACAGTCTGTGACACAGGGTGCTGGGGGAGAGGGGTCACTAAGGGACGGTGTGAGGGAGCTGTCTTTTGTCAGTGGGGATACAGTCAGTGACACAGGGTGCTGGGGGAGAGAGGTCACCGAGGGACGGTGTGAGGGAGCTGGGTTATCGTCAGTGGGGATACAGTCAGTGACACAGGGCGCTGGGGGAGAGCGGTCACTGAGGGATGGTGTGTGGGAGCTGGGTTATCGTCAGTGGGGATATTGTCAATGACAAAGGGTGCTAGGGGAGAGGGGTCACTGAGGGACGGTGTGAGGGAGCAGGGTTATCGTCAGTGGGGATACAGTAAGTGACACAGGAGCTGGGGGAGAGAGATCACTCAGGGACGGTGTGAGGGAGCTGGATTAACGTCAGTGAGGGTACATTCAGTGACACAGGGTGCTGGGGGAAAGGGGTCACTATGGGACGGTGTGAGGGAGCTGGGTTATCGTCAGTGGGGATACAGTCTGTGACACAGGGTCCCGGGGAGAGAGGTCAATGAGGGATGGTGTGAGGAAGCTGGGTTATTGTCAGTGGGGATATAGTCAATGACACAGGGTGCTGGGGGAGAGAGGTCACTGAGGGACGGTGTGAGGGAGCTGGGTTATCGTCAGTGGGGGTACAGTCAGTGAAACAGGGCGCTGGGGGAGAGAAGTCACCATGGGACGGTGTGAGGGAGCTGTGTTATTCTCAGTGGGGATACAGTCAGTGACACAGTGTGCTGGGGAAGAGGAGTCACTGAGGGACGGTGTGAGGGAGGTGGATTAATGTCAGTGAGGATACAGTCAGTGACACAGGGTGCTGGTGGAGAGGGGTCACTGAGGGACGTTGTGAGGGAGCTGGGTTATCATCAGGTGAGGATACAGTCTGTGACACAGGGTTCCGGGGAGAGGGGTCAATGAGGGATGGTGTGAGGAAGCTGGGTTATCGTCAGTGGGGATACAGTTAGTGACACAGGGTGCTGGGGGAGAGGGGTCACTGAGGGATGGTGTGAGGTCGATGGGTTATCGCCAGTGGGGATACAGTCAGAGACACAGGGTGCTGGGGGAGAGGGGTCACTGAGGGACGGTGTGAGGTAGCTAGGTTATCGTTAGTGGGGATACAGTCAGTGACACGGTGTTGGTGGAGAGGTGTCACTGAGGGACGGTGTGAGGGAGCTGGATTAACGTCAGTGGGGAAACAGTCAGTGACACCGGGTGCTAGGGAAGAGGGGTCACTGAGGGACTGTGTGAGGGAGCTGGATTAACGTCAGTGGGGATACAGTCAGTGACACAGGGCGCTGGGGGAGAGGGGTCACTGAGGGACGGTGTGAGGGGGCTGGGTTATCAGTGGGGATACAGTCAGTGACACAGGGTGCTGGGGGAGAGGGGTCACTGAGGGACGGTGTGAGGGAGCTGTCTTATGTCAGTGGGGATACAGTCAGTGAAACGGTGCTGGGGGAGAGTGGTCACCGAGGGACGGTGTGAGGGAGCTGGGTTATCGTCAGTGGGGATACAGTTAGTGACACAGGTTGCTGGGGGAGAGCGGTCACTGAGGGATGGTGTGTGGGAGCTGGGTGATCGTCAGTGGGGATACAGTTAATGACACAGGGTGTTGGGGGAGAGGGGTCACTGAGGGACGGTGTGAGGGAGCTGGGATATCGTCAGTGGGGATACAGTAAGTGAAACAGGAGCTGGGGGAGAGGGGTCACTGAGGGACGGTGTGAGGGAGCTGGATTAACGTCAGTGAGGATACATTCAGTGACACAGGGTGCCGGGGAGAGGGGTCAATGAGGGATGGTGTGAGGAAGCTGGGTTATTGTCAGTGGGGGTACAGTCAGTGACACAGGGCGCTGGGGGAGAGGGGTCACTGAGGGACGGTGTGAGGGGGCTGGGTTATCAGTGGGGATACACTCAGTGACACAGGGTGCTGGGGGAGAGGGGTCACTGAGGGACGGTGTGAGGCAGCTGGGTTATCGTCAGTGGTGACAGGTCAGTGACACAGGGCGCTGGGGGAGAGGGGTCACTGAGGGACGGTATGAGGGGGCTGGGTTATCAGTGGGGATACAGTCAGTGACACAGGGTGCTGGGGGAGAGGGGTTACTGAGGGACGGTGTGAGGGAGCTGGGTTATTGTCAGTGGGGATACAGTCAGTGACACAGGGCGCTGGGGGAGAGGGGTCACCGAGGGACGGTGTGAGGGAGCTGGGTTATCGTCAGTGGGGATACAGTCAGTGACACAGTGTGCTGGGGGAGAGGGGTCACTGAGGGACGGTGTGAGGGAGCTGGGTTATCGCCAGTGGGGATACAGTCTGTGACACAGGGTGCTGGGGGAGAGGGGTCACTAAGGGACGGTGTGAGGGAGCTGGGTTGTTGTCAGTGGGGATACAGTCAGTGACACAGGGTTCTGGGGGAGAGGGGTCACTGAGGGACGGTGTGAGGGAGCTGGGTTATTGTCAGTGGGGAAACAGTCTGTGACACAGGATGCCGGGGAAAGGGGTCAATGAGGGACGGTGTGAGGGAGCTGGGTTATCGTCAGTGGTGATAGGTCAGTGACACAGGGCACTGGGGGAGAGGTGTCACAGAAGGACGGTGAGAGGGGGCTGGGTTATCAGTGGGGATACAGTCAGTGACGCAGGGTGCTGGAGGAGAGGGGTCACTGAGGGACAGTGTGAGGGAGCTGGATTTTCGTCAGTGAGGATAGGTCAGTGACACGGCGCAGGGGGAGAGGGGTCACTAAGGGACGGTGTGAGGGAGCTGGGTTATTGTCAGTGGGGATACAGTCAGTGACAGAGGGCGCTGGGGGAGAGGTGTCACTGAGAGAAGGTGCGAGGGAGCTGCGTTATCGTCAGTGGGGATACATTCAGTGACACAGTGTGCTGGGAGAGAGGGGTTACGGTGGGACGGTGTGAGGCAGCTGGTTTATCGTCAGTGGGGATACAGTCATTGACACAGGGTGCTGGGGGAGAGGGGTCACTGAGGGACGGTGCGAGGGAGCTGGGTTATCGTCAGTGGGGATACAGTCTGTGACACAGGGTGCCGGGGAAAGGGGTCAATGAGGGATGGTGTGAGGAAGCTGGGTTATTGTCAGTGGGGAAACAGTCGGTGACACCGGGTGGTAGGGAAGAGGGGTCACTGAGGGACGGTGTGAGGTAGCTAGGTTATCGTTAGTGGGGATACAGTCAGTGCACGGTGTTGGTGGAGAGGTGTCACTGAGGGACGGTGTAAGGGGGGCTGGGTTATGGTCAGTGGGTTAACAGTCAGTGACACAGAGTGCTGGGGGAGAGGGGTCACTGAGGGACTGTGTGAGGGAGTTGGGTTATCGTCACTGGGGATACAGTCAGTGAAACGGTGCTGGGGGAGGGGGGTCACTGAGGGACGGTGTGAGGGAGCTGTCTTATGTCAGTGGGGATACAGTCAGTGAAACAGGGTGCTGGGGGAGAGTGGTCACCGAGGGACGGTGTGAGGGAGCTGGGTTATCGTCAGTGGGGATACAGTTAGTGACACAGGTTGCTGGGGGAGAGCGGTCACTGAGGGATGGTGTGAGGGAGCTGGGTGATCGTCAGTGGGGATAGAGTCAGTGACACAGGGTGCTGGGGGAGAGAGGTCACTGAGGGACGGTGTGAGGGCGCTGTATTTTCGTCAGTGGGGATAGGTCAGTGACACAGGGCACTGGGGGAGAGGGGTCACTGAGGGACAGTGTGAACGAGCTGGGTTATTGTCAGTGGGGATACAGTCGGTGACACAGGGTGCTGGGGGAGAGGGGTCACTGAGGGACGGTGTGAGGGAGTTGGGTTATCATCAGTGGGGATACAGTCAGTGACACAGGGTGCTGGGGGAGAGGGGTCACCGAGGGACGGTGTGAGGGAGCTGGGTTATCGTCAGTGGGGATACAGTCAGTGACACAGGGTGCTGGGGGAGAGGGGTCACCGAGGGACGGTGTGAGGGAGCTGGGTTATCGTCAGTGGGGATAGAGACAGGGACACAGGGTGCTGGGGGAGAGGGGTCACTGAAGGACGGTGTGAGGGAGCTGTATTTTCGTCAGTGGGGATAGGTCAGTGATACAGGCAACTGGGGGAGAGGGGTCACTGAGGGACAGTGTGAAGGAGCTGAGTTATCGTCAGTGGGGATACAGTTAGTGCCACAGGTTGCTGGGGGAGAGCGGTCACTGAGGGATGGTGTGTGGGAGCTGGGTGATCGTCAGTGGGGATACAGTTAATGACACAGGGTGTTGGGGGAGAGGGGTCACTGAGGGACGGTGTGAGGGAGCTGGGATATCGTCAGTGGGGATACAGTAAGTGAAACAGGAGCTGGGGGAGAGGGGTCACTGAGGGACGGTGTGAGGGAGCTGGATTAACGTCAGTGAGGATACATTCAGTGACACAGGGTGCCGGGGAGAGGGGTCAATGAGGGATGGTGTGAGGAAGCTGGGTTATTGTCAGTGGGGGTACAGTCAGTGACACAGGGCGCTGGGGGAGAGGGGTCACTGAGGGACGGTGTGAGGGGGCTGGGTTATCAGTGGGGATACAGTCAGTGACACAGGGTGCTGGGGGAGAGGGGTCACTGAGGGACGGTGTGAGGCAGCTGGGTTATCGTCAGTGGTGACAGGTCAGTGACACAGGGCGCTGGGGGAGAGGGGTCACTGAGGGACGGTGTGAGGGGGCTGGGTTATCAGTGGGGATACAGTCAGTGACACAGGGTGCTGGGGGAGAGGGGTTACTGAGGGACGGTGTGAGGGAGCTGGGTTATTGTCAGTGGGGATACAGTCAGTGACACAGGGCGCTGGGTGAGAGGGGTCACCGAGGGACGGTGTGAGGGAGCTGGGTTATCGTCAGTGGGGATACAGTCAGTGACACAGTGTGCTGAGGGAGAGGGGTCACTGAGGGACGGTGTGAGGGAGCTGGGTTATCGCCAGTGGGGATACAGTCTGTCACACAGGGTGCTGGGGGAGAGGGGTCACTAAGGGACGGTGTGAGGGAGCTGTCTTTTGTCAGTGGGGATACAGTCAGTGACACAGGGTGCTGGGGGAGAGAGGTCACCGAGGGACGGTGTGAGGGAGCTGGGTTATCGTCAGTGGGGATACAGTTAGTGACATAGGGTGCTGGGGGAGAAGGGTCACTGAGGGATGGTGTGTGGGAGCTGGGTTATCGTCAGTGGGGATACAGTAAGTGACACAGGAGCTGGGGGAGAGAGATCACTCAGGGACGGTGTGAGGGAGCTGGATTAACGTCAGTGAGGGTACATTCAGTGACACAGGGTGCTGGGGGAAAGGGGTCACTATGGGACGGTGTGAGGGAGCTGGGTTATCGTCAGTGGGGATACAGTCTGTGACACAGGGTCCCGGGGAGAGGGGTCAATGAGGGATGGTGTGAGGAAGCTGGGTTATTGTCAGTGGGGATATAGTCAATGACACAGGGTGCTGGGGGAGAGAGGTCACTGAGGGACGGTGTGAGGGAGCTGGATTATCGTCAGTGGGGATACAGTCAGTGACACAGGGTGCTGGGGGAGAGGAGTCACTGAGGGACGGTGTGAGGGAGCTGGGTTATCGTCAGTGGGGATACAGTCAGTGACACGGTGCTGGGGGAGAGGGGATACTGAGGGATGGTGTGTGGGAGCTGGGTTATCGTCAGTGGGGATACAGTTAGTGACACATGGTGCTGAGGGACAGGGGTCACCGAGGGACAGTGTGAGGGAGCTGGATTAACATCAGTGGGGATACAGTCAGTGACGCAGGGTGGTAGAGGAGAGGGGTCACTGAGGGACAGTGTGAGGGAGCTGGGTTACTGTCAGTGGGGATACAGTCAGTGACACAGGGTGCTGGGGGAGAGGGGTCACTGAGGGACGGTGTGAGGGAGCTGGATTAATGACAGAGAGGATACATTCAGTGACACAGGGTGCTGGGGGAGAGGGGTCACTGAGGGACGGTGTGAGGGAGCTGGGTTATCGTCAGTGGGAATACAGTCTGTGACACAGGGTGCCGGGGAGAGGGGTCAATGAGCGATGGTGTCAGGAAGCTGGGTTATTGTCAGTGGGGATATCGTCAGTGACACAGGGTGCTGGGAGAGAGCGGTCACTGAGGGACGGTGTGAGGGAGCTGGGTTATCGTCAGTGGTGATAGGTCAGTGACACAGGGCGCTAGGGGAGAGGGGTCACTGAGGGACGGTGTGAGGGGGCTGGGTTATCACTGGGGATACAGTCAGTGACACAGGGTGCTGGGGGAGAGGAGTTACTGAGGGACGGTGTGAGGGAGCTGGGTTATTGTCAGTGGGGATAGAGTCTGTGACACAGGGCGCTGGGGGAGAGGGGTCACCGAGGGACGGTGTGAGGGAGCTGGGTTATCGTCAGTGGGGATACAGTCAGTGACACAGGTTGCTGGGGGATAGGGGGTCACTGAGGGACGGTGTGAGGGAGCTGGGTTATCGCCAGTGGGGATACAGTCTGTGACACAGTGTACCGGGGAGAGGGGTCAATGAGGGATGGTGTGAGGAAGCTGGGTTACCGTCAGTGGGGATACAGTTAGTGACACCGGGTGCGGGGGAGAGGGGTCACTAAGGGACGGTTTGAGGGAGCTGGTTGTTGTCAGTGGGGATACAGTCAGTCACACAGGTTGCTGGGGGAGAGCGGTCACTGAGGGATGGTGTGAGGGAGCTGGGTTATCGTCAGTGGGGATACAGTCAGTGAAACAGGGTGCTGGGGGAGAGGGGTCACTGAGGGACGGTGTGAGGGTGCTGGGTTATCGTCAGTGGGGATACAGTCAGTGACACAGGGCGCTGGGGGAGAGGGGTCACTGAGGGGCGGTGTGAGGGAGCTGGGTTATCGTCAGTGGGGATACAGTTAGTGACACAGTGCGCTGGGGGAGAGGGGTCACTGAGGGACGTTGTGAGGGAGCTGGGTTATCGTCAGGTGAGGATACAGTCTGTGACACAGGGTTCCGGGGAGATGGGTCAATGAGGGATGGTGTGAGGAAGCTGGGTTATCGTCAGTGGGGATACAGTTAGTGACACAGGGTGCTGGGGGAGAAGGGTCACTGAGGGACGGTGTGAGGGAGCTGTCTTTTGTCAGTGGGGATACAGTCAGTGACACAGGGTGCTGGGGGAGAGAGGTCACCGAGGGACGGTGTGAGGGAGCTGGGTTATCGTCAGTGGGGATACAGTTAGTGACACAGGGTGCTGGGGGAGAAGGGTCACTGAGGGATGGTGTGTGGGAGCTGGGTTATCGTCAGTGGGGATATTGTCAATGACAAAGGGTGCTAGGGGAGAGGGGTCACTGAGGGACGGTGTGAGGGAGCTGGGTTATTGTCAGTGGGGATACAGTAAGTGACACAGGAGCTGGGGGAGAGGGGTCACTGAGGGACGGTGTGAGGGAGCTGGGTTAACGTCAGTGGGGATACAGTAAGTGACACAGGAGCTGGGAGAGAGAGATCACTGAGGGACGGTGTGAGGAAGCTGGATTAACGTCAGTGAGGGTACATTCAGTGACACAGGGTGCTGGGGCAAAGGGGTCACTATGGGACGGTGTGAGGGAGCTGGGTTATCGTCAGTGGGGATACAGTCTGTGACACAGCGTCCCGGGGAGAGGGGTCAATGAGGGATGGTGTGAGGACGCTGGGTTATTGTCAGTGGAGATATAGTCAATGACACAGGGTGCTGGGGGAGAGAGGTCACTGAGGGACGGTGTGAGGGAGCTGGGTTATCGTCAGTGGGGGTACAGTCAGTGAAACAGGGCGCTGGGGGAGAGGAGTCACCATGGGACGGTGTGAGGGAGCTGGGTTATCATCAGTGGGGATACAGTTAGTGACACAGGGTGCTGGGGTAGAGGGGTCACTAAGGGATGGAGTGTGGGAGCTGGGTTATCGTCAGTGGAGATACAGTCAGTGACACAGGGTGCTGGGGGAGAGGGGTCACTGAGGGACGGTGTGAGGGAGCTGGGTTATCAGTGGGGATACAGTCAGTGACACAGGGTGCTGGGGGAGAGGGGTCACTGAGGGACAGTGTGAAGGAGCTGGGTTATTGTCAGTGGGGATACAGTCAATGACAAAGGGTGCTGGGGGAGAGTGGTCACTGAGGGACGGTGTGAGGGGGCTGGGTTATCAGTGGGGATACAGTCAGTGACACAGGGTGCTGGGGGATACGAGTCACTGAGGGACGGTGTGAGGGAGATGGGTTATTGTCAGTGGGGATACTGTCAGTGACACAGGGTGCTGGGGGAGAGGGGTCACTGAGGGATGGTGTGAGGGAGCTGGGTTATCGTCAGTGGGGATACAGTCAGTGACACAGGGTGCTGGGGGAGAGGGGTCACTGAGGGACGGTGTGAGGGAGCTGGGTTATTGTCAGTGGGGATAGGTCAGTGACACAGGGTGCTGGGGGAGAGGGGTCACTGAGGGACAGTGTGAGGTGGCTGGGTTATCATCAGTGGGGATACCGTCAGAGACACAGGGTGCTCGGGGAGAGGGATCACTGAGGGACGGTGTGAGGGAGCTGTGTTATTCTCAGTGGGGATACAGTCAGTGACACAGGGTGCTGGGGAAGAGGGGTCACAGAGGGACAGTGTGAGGGAGCTGGATTAACGTCAGTGAGGATACAGTCAGTGACACAGGGTGCTGGGGGAGAGGTGTCACTGAGGGATGTTGTGAGGGAGCTGGGTTATCGTCAGTGGGAATACAGTCTGTGACACAGGGTGCCGGGGAGAGGGGTCAATGAGCGATGGTGTCAGGAAGCTGGGTTATTGTCAGTGGGGATATCGTCAGTGACACAGGGTGCTGGGAGAGAGCGGTCACTGAGGGACGGTGTGAGGGAGCTGGGTTATCGTCAGTGGTGATAGGTCAGTGACACAGGGCGCTAGGGGAGAGGGGTCACTGAGGGACGGTGTGAGGGGGCTGGGTTATCACTGGGGATACAGTCAGTGACACAGGGTGCTGGGGGAGAGGAGTTACTGAGGGACGGTGTGAGGGAGCTGGGTTATTGTCAGTGGGGATAGAGTCTGTGACACAGGGCGCTGGGGGAGAGGGGTCACCGAGGGACGGTGTGAGGGAGCTGGGTTATCGTCAGTGGGGATACAGTCAGTGACACAGGTTGCTGGGGGATAGGGGGTCACTGAGGGACGGTGTGAGGGAGCTGGGTTATCGCCAGTGGGGATACAGTCTGTGACACAGTGTA
Source organism: Mobula birostris (assembly GCF_030028105.1). NCBI lineage: Eukaryota > Metazoa > Chordata > Chondrichthyes > Myliobatiformes > Myliobatidae > Mobula > Mobula birostris. Next base: position 48,916,328 of record NC_092379.1, read on the forward strand.
CCGGGGAGAGGGGTCAATGAGGGATGGTGTGAGGAAGCTGGGTTACCGTCAGTGGGGATACAGTTAGTGACACCGGGTGCGGGGGAGAGGGGGTCACTAAGGGACGGTTTGAGGGAGCTGGGTTGTTGTCAGTGGGGATACAGTTACAGTCAGTCACACAGGTTGCTGGGGGAGAGCGGTCACTGAGGGATGGTGTGAGGGAGCTGGGTTATCGTCAGTGGGGATACAGTCAGTGAAACAGGGTGCTGGGGGAGAGGGGTCACTGAGGGACGGTGTGAGGGTGCTGGGTTATCGTCAGTGGGGATACAGTCAGTGACACAGGGCGCTGGGGGAGAGGGGTCACTGAGGGGCGGTGTGAGGGAGCTGGGTTATCGTCAGTGGGGATACAGTTAGTGACACAGTGCGCTGGGGGAGAGGGGTCACTGAGGGACGTTGTGAGGGAGCTGGGTTATCGTCAGGTGAGGATACAGTCTGTGACACAGGGTTCCGGGGAGATGGGTCAATGAGGGATGGTGTGAGGAAGCTGGGTTATCGTCAGTGGGGATACAGTTAGTGACACAGGGTGCTGGGGGAGAAGGGTCACTGAGGGACGGTGTGAGGGAGCTGTCTTTTGTCAGTGGGGATACAGTCAGTGACACAGGGTGCTGGGGGAGAGAGGTCACCGAGGGACGGTGTGAGGGAGCTGGGTTATCGTCAGTGGGGATACAGTTAGTGACACAGGGTGCTGGGGGAGAAGGGTCACTGAGGGATGGTGTGTGGGAGCTGGGTTATCGTCAGTGGGGATATTGTCAATGACAAAGGGTGCTAGGGGAGAGGGGTCACTGAGGGACGGTGTGAGGGAGCTGGGTTATCGTCAGTGGGGATACAGTAAGTGACACAGGAGCTGGGGGAGAGGGGTCACTGAGGGACGGTGTGAGGGAGCTGGGTTAACGTCAGTGGGGATACAGTAAGTGACACAGGAGCTGGGAGAGAGAGATCACTGAGGGACGGTGTGAGGAAGCTGGATTAACGTCAGTGAGGGTACATTCAGTGACACAGGGTGCTGGGGCAAAGGGGTCACTATGGGACGGTGTGAGGGAGCTGGGTTATCGTCAGTGGGGATACAGTCTGTGACACAGCGTCCCGGGGAGAGGGGTCAATGAGGGATGGTGTGAGGAAGCTGGGTTATTGTCAGTGGAGATATAGTCAATGACACAGGGTGCTGGGGGAGAGAGGTCACTGAGGGACGGTGTGAGGGAGCTGGGTTATCGTCAGTGGGGGTACAGTCAGTGAAACAGGGCGCTGGGGGAGAGGAGTCACCATGGGACGGTGTGAGGGAGCTGGGTTATCATCAGTGGGGATACAGTTAGTGACACAGGGTGCTGGGGTAGAGGGGTCACTAAGGGACGGTGTGAGGGAGCTGGGTTGTTGTCAGTGGGGATACAGTCAGTGACACAGGTTGCTGGAGGAGAGCGGTCACTAAGGGATGGAGTGTGGGAGCTGGGTTATCGTCAGTGGAGATACAGTCAGTGACACAGGGTGCTGGGGGAGAGGGGTCACTGAGGGACGGTGTGAGGGAGCTGGGTTATCAGTGGGGATACAGTCAGTGACACAGGGTGCTGGGGGAGAGGGGTCACTGAGGGACAGTGTGAAGGAGCTGGGTTATTGTCAGTGGGGATACAGTCAATGACAAAGGGTGCTGGGGGAGAGTGGTCACTGAGGGACGGTGTGAGGGGGCTGGGTTATCAGTGGGGATACAGTCAGTGACACAGGGTGCTGGGGGATACGAGTCACTGAGGGACGGTGTGAGGGAGATGGGTTATTGTCAGTGGGGATACTGTCAGTGACACAGGGTGCTGGGGAGAGGGGTCACTGAGGGATGGTGTGAGGGAGCTGGGTTATCGTCAGTGGGGATACAGTCAGTGACACAGGGTGCTGGGGGAGAGGGGTCACTGAGGGACGGTGTGAGGGAGCTGGGTTATTGTCAGTGGGGATAGGTCAGTGACACAGGGTGCTGGGGGAGAGGGGTCACTGAGGGACAGTGTGAGGTGGCTGGGTTATCATCAGTGGGGATACCGTCAGAGACACAGGGTGCTCGGGGAGAGGGATCACTGAGGGACGGTGTGAGGGAGCTGTGTTATTCTCAGTGGGGATACAGTCAGTGACACAGGGTGCTGGGGAAGAGGGGTCACAGAGGGACAGTGTGAGGGAGCTGGATTAACGTCAGTGAGGATACAGTCAGTGACACAGGGTGCTGGGGGAGAGGTGTCACTGAGGGATGTTGTGAGGGAGCTGGGTTATCGCCAGTGGGGATACAGTCTGTGACACAGGGTTCCGGTGAGAGGGGTCAATGAGGGATGGTGTGAGGAAGCTGGGTTATCGTCAGTGGGGATACAGTCAGTGACACGGTACTCTGGGAGAGGGGTTACTGAGGGACGGTGTGAGGGAGCTGGGTTATCGTCAGTGGGGATACAGTTAGGGACACGGTGCTGGGGGAGAGGGGTCACTGAGGGACGGTGTGAGGGAGCTGGGTTATCATCAGTGGGGATACCGTCAGAGACACAGGGTGCTGGGGGAGAGGGATCACTGAGGGACGGTGTGAGGGAGCTGTGTTATTCTCAGTGGGGATACAGTCAGTGACACAGGGTGCTGGGAAAGAGGGGTCACTGAGGGACAGTGTGAGGGAGCTGGATTAACGTCAGTGAGGATACAGTCAGTGACACAGGGTGCTGGGGGACAGTTGTCACTGAGGGACGTTGTGAGGGAGCTGGGTTATCGCCAGTGGGGATACAGTCTGTGACACAGGGTTCCGGGGAGAGGGGTCAATGAGGGATGGTGTGAGGAAGCTGGGTTATCGTCAGTGGGGATACAGTCAGTGACACAGGGTGCTGGGGGAGAGGGGTCACTGAGGGACGGTGTGAGGCAGCTGGGTTATCACCAGTGGGGATACAGTCTGTGACACAGTGTGCCGGGGAGAGGGGTCAATGAGGGATGGTGTGAGGGAGCTGGGTTATCGGCAGATGGGATACAGTTACTGACACCGGGTGCTGGGGGAGAGCGGTCACTGAGGGATGGTGTGTGGGAGCTGAGTTATCGTCAGTGGGGATACAGTCAGTGACACAGGGCGCTGGGGGAGAGGGGTCACTGAGGGACGGTGTGAGGGAGCTGGGTTCTCGTCAGTGGGGATACAGTCAGTGACACAGTGCGCTAGGGGAGAGGGGTCACCGTGGGACGGTGTGATGGAGCTGGGTTATCGTCAGTGGGGATACAGTCAGTGACACAGGGTGCTGGGGGAGAGGAGTCACTGAGGGACAGTGTGAGGGAGCTGGGTTATTGTCAGTGGGGATACAGTCAGTGACACAGGGCGCTGGGGAGAGGGGTCACCGAGGGACGGTGTGAGGGAGCTGGGTTATCATCAGTGGGGATACAGTCAGTGACACAGGGTGCTGGGGGAGAGGAGTCACTGAGGGACGGTGTGAGGGAGCTGGGTCATTGTTAGTGGGGATACAGTCAATGATACAGCGTGCTGGGGGAGAGGGATCACTGAGGGACGGTGTGAGGGAGCTGGATTAACGTCAGTGAGGATACAGTCAGTGATGCAGGTTGCTGGGGGAGAGAGGTCACTAAGGGACGGTGTGAGGGAGCTGGGTTATCGTCAGTGGGGATACAGTCAGTGACACAGGGCGCTGGGGGAGAGGAGTCACCATGGGACGGTGTGAGGGAGCTGGGTTATCGTCAGTAGGGATACAGTCAGAGACACAGGGTGCTGGGGGAGAGGGGTCACAGAGGGACGGTGTGAGGGAGCTGCGTTATCGTCAGTGGGGATACAGTCAGTGACACAGGGTGCTGGGGGAGAGGGGATACTGAACGACGGTGTGTGGGAGCTGGGTTATCGTCAGTGGGAATACAGTCTGTGACACAGGGTGCTGGGGGAGAGCGGTCACTGACGGATGGTGTGTGGGAGCTGGGTTATCGTCAGTGTGAATACAGTTACTGACACATGGTGCTGAGGGAGAGGGGTCACTGAGGGACAGTGTGAGGGAGCTGGATTAACATCAGTGGGGATACAGTCAGTGACGCAGTGTGCTGGAGGAGAGGGGTCACTGAGGGACGGTGTGAGGGAGCTGGGTCATTGTTAGTGGGGATACAGTCAATGATACAGCGTGCTGGGGGAGAGGGGTCACTGAGGGACGGTGTGAGGGAGCTGGGTTATCATCAGTCGCGGATACAGTCAGTGACACAGGGTGCTGGGGGAGATGGGTCACTGAGGGACATTGTGAGGGAGCTGGTTTATCATCAGGTGAGGATACAGTCTGTGACACAGGGTTCCGGGGAGAGGGGTCAATGAGGGATGGTGTGAGGAAGCTGGGTATCGTCAGTGAGGATACAGTTAGTGACACAGGGTACTGGGGGAGAGGGGTCACTGAGGGACGGTGTGAGGGAGCTGGGTTATTGTCAGTGGGGATACAGTCAGTGACACAGGGCGCTGGGGGAGAGGGGTCACTGAGGGACGGTGTGAGGGGGCTGGGTTGTCAGTGGGGATACAGTCAGTGACACAGGGTGCTGGGGGAGAGGGGTTACTGAGGGACGGTGTGAGGGAGCTGGGTTATTGTCAGTGGGTATACAGTCTGTGACACAGGGCGCTGGGGGAGAGGGGTCACCGAGGGACGGTGTGAGGGAGCTGGGTTATCGTCAGTGGGAATACAGTCAGTGACACAGGGTGCTGGGGGAGAGGGGTCACTGAGGGACGGTGTGAGGCAGCTGGGTTATCGCCAGTGGGGATACAGTCTGTGACACAGTGTGCCGGGGAGAGGGGTCAATGAGGGATGGTGTGAGGGAGCTGGGTTATCGTCAGATGGGATACAGTTACTGACACCGGGTGCTGGGGGAGAGCGGTCACTGAGGGATGGTGTGTGGGAGCTGAGTTATCGTCAGTGGGGATACAGTCAGTGACACAGGGCGCTGGGGGAGAGGGGTCACTGAGGGACGGTGTGAGGGAGCTGGGTTCTCGTCAGTGGGGATACAGTCAGTGACACAGTGCGCTAGGGGAGAGGGGTCACCGTGGAACAGTGTGAGGGAGCTGGGTTATCGGCAGTGGGGATACAGTCAGTGACACAGGGCGCTGTGGGAGAGGAGTCACTGAGGGACAGTGTGAGGGAGCTGGGTTATTGTCAGTGGGGATACAGTCAGTGACACAGGGCGCTGGGGGAGAGGGGTCACCGAGGGACGGTGTGAGGGAGCTGGGTTATCATCAGTGGGGATACAGTCTGTGACACAGGGCGCTGGGGGAGAGGAGTCACCGAGGGACGGTGTGAGGGAGCTGGGTTATCGTCAGTGGGGACACAGTCAGCGACACAGTGTGCTGGGGGAGAGGGGTCACTGAGGGACGGTGTGAGGGAGCTGGGTTATCGCCAGTGGGGATACAGTCTGTGACACAGTGTGCCGGGGAGAGGGGTCACTGAGGGACTGTGTGAGGGAGCTGGGTTATCGTCAGTGGGGATACAGTTAGTGACACAGGGTGCTGGGGGAGAGGGGTCACTAAGGGACAGTGTGAGGGAGCTGGGTTGTTGTCAGTGGGGATACAGTCAGTGACACAGGTTGCTGGGGGAGAGCGGTCACTGAGGGATGGTGTGTGGGAGCTGGGTTATCGTCAGTGGGGATACAGTCACACAGGGTGCTGGGGGAGAGGAGTCACTGAGGGACGGTGTGAGGGAGCTGGGTTATTGTCAGTGGGGATACAGTGAGTGACACAGGGCGCTGGGGAAGAGGGGTCACTGAGGGACGGTGTGAGGGAGCTGGATTAACGTCAGTGAGGATACAGTCAGTGATACAGGGTGCTGGGGCAGTGGGGTCACTGAGGGACGTTGTGAGGGAGCTGGGATATCGTCAGGTGAGGATACAGTCTGTGACACAGGGTTTCAGGGAGAGGGGTCAATGAGGGATGGTGTGAGGAAGCTGGGTTATCGTCAGTGGGGATACAGTTAGTGACACAGGGTGCTGGGGGAGAGGGATCAATGAGGGACGGTGTGAGGGAGCTGTCTTATGTCAGTGGGGATACAGTCAGTGACAGAGGGTGCTGGGGGAGACAGGTCACCGAGGGACGGTGTGAGGAAGCTGGGTTATCGTCAGTGGTGATAGGTCAGTGACACAGGGCACTGGGGGAGAGGGGTCACTGAGGGACGGTGTGAGGGGGCTGGGTTATCAGTGGGGATACAGTCAGTGACACAGGGCACTGGGGGAGAGGGGTCACTGAGGGACGGTGTGAGGGGGCTGGGTTATCAGTGGGGATACAGTCAGTGACACAGGGTGCTGGGGGAGAGGGGTCACTAAGGGACGGTGTGAGGGAGCTGGGTTGTCGTCAGTGGGGATACAGTCAGTGACACAGGTTGCTGGGGGAGAGCGGTCGCTGAGGGATGGTGTGTGGGAGCTGGGTTATCATCAGTGGGGATACAGTCAATGACAAAGGGTGCTGGGGGACAGGGGTCACTGAGGGACAGTGTGAGGGAGCTGGCTTATCGTCAGTGGGGTTACAATAAGTGACACAGGAGCTGGGGGAGAGGGATCACTGAGGGACGGTGTGAGGGAGCTGGGTAATCGTCAGTGGGGATACAGTCAGTGACACAGGGTGTTGGGGGAGAGGGGTCACTGAGGGACAGTGTGAGGGAGCTGGCTTATCGTCAGTGGGGTTACAATAAGTGACACAGGAGCTGGGGGAGAGGGATCACTGAGGGACGGTGTGAGGGAGCTGGGTAATCGTCAGTGGGGATACAGTCAGTGACACAGGGTGCTGGGGGAGAGGGGTCACTGAGGTACGGTGTGAGGGAGCTGGGTTATCGCCAGTGGGGATACAGTCTGTAACACAGTGTTCCGGGGAGAGGGGTCAATGAGGGATGGTGTGAGGGAGCTGGGTTATCGTCAGTTGGGATACAGTTAGTGACACCGGGTGCTGGGGGAGAAGGGTCACTAAGGGACGGTGTGAGGGAGCTGGGTTGTTGTCAGTGGGGATACAGTCAGTGATACAGGGTGCTGGGGGAAAGGAGTCACTGAGGGACGGTGTGAGGGAGCTGGGTTATCATCAGTGGGGATACAGTCAGTGACACAGGGTGCTGGGGGAGAGGGGTCACTGAGGTACGGTGTGAGGCTGGGTTATCGCCAGTGGGGATACAGTCTGTAACACAGTGTGCCGGGGAGAGGGGTCAATGAGGGATGGTGTGAGGGAGCTGGGTTATCGTCAGTGGGGTTACAATAAGTGACACAGGAGCTGGGGGAGAGGGATCACTGAGGGACGGTGTGAGGGAGCTGGGTAATCGTCAGTGGGGATACAGTCAGTGACACAGGGTGCTGGGGGAGAGGGGTCACTGAGGTACGGTGTGAGGGAGCTGGGTTATCGCCAGTGGGGATACAGTCTGTAACACAGTGTTCCGGGGAGAGGGGTCAATGAGGGATGGTGTGAGGGAGCTGGGTTATCGTCAGTTGGGATACAGTTAGTGACACCGGGTGCTGGGGGAGAAGGGTCACTAAGGGACGGTGTGAGGGAGCTGGGTTGTTGTCAGTGGGGATACAGTCAGTGATACAGGGTGCTGGGGGAAAGGAGTCACTGAGGGACGGTGTGAGGGAGCTGGGTTATCATCAGTGGGGATACAGTCAGTGACACAGGGTGCTGGGGGAGAGGGGTCACTGAGGTACGGTGTGAGGGAGCTGGGTTATCGCCAGTGGGGATACAGTCTGTAACACAGTGTGCCGGGGAGAGGGGTCAATGAGGGATGGTGTGAGGGAGCTGGGTTATCGTCAGTTGGGATACAGTTAGTGACACCGGGTGCTGGGGGAGAGGGGTCACTAAGGGACGGTGTGAGGGAGCTGGGTTGTTGTCAGTGGGGATACAGTCAGTGATACAGGGTGCTGGGGGAAAGGAGTCACTGAGGGACGGTGTGAGGGAGCTGGGTTAACATCAGTGGGGATACAGTCAGTGACACAGGGTGCTGGGGGAGAGGGGTCACTGAGGGACGGTGTGTGGGAGCTGGGTTATCGTCAGTGGGGATACAGTCAGTGACACAGGGTGCTGGGGGAGAGGGGTCACTGAGGGACGGTGTGTGGGAGCTGGGTTATCGTCAGTGGGGATACAGTCAGTGACACAGGGTGCTGGGGGAGAGGGGTCACTGAGGGACGGTGTGAGGGAGCTGGGTTAACGTCAGTGGGGATACAGTCAGTGACACAGGGTGCTGGGGGAGAGGAGTCACTGAGGGACGGTGTGAGGGAGCTGGGTTATTGTCAGTGGGGATACAGTGAGTGACACAGGGCGCTGGGGAAGAGGGGTCACTGAGGGACGGTGTGAGGGAGCTGGATTAACGTCAGTGAGGATACAGTCAGTGATACAGGGTGCTGGGGCAGAGGGGTCACTGAGGGACGTTGTGAGGGAGCTGGGATATCGTCAGGTGAGGATACAGTCTGTGACACAGGGTTTCAGGGAGAGGGGTCAATGAGGGATGGTGTGAGGAAGCTGGGTTATCGTCAGTGGGGATACAGTTAGTGACACAGGGTGCTGGGGGAGAGGGATCAATGAGGGACGGTGTGAGGGAGCTGTCTTATGTCAGTGGGGATACAGTCAGTGACAGAGGGTGCTGGGGGAGACAGGTCACCGAGGGACGGTGTGAGGAAGCTGGGTTATCGTCAGTGGTGATAGGTCAGTGACACAGGGCACTGGGGGAGAGGGGTCACTGAGGGACGGTGTGAGGGGGCTGGGTTATCAGTGGGGATACAGTCAGTGACACAGGGTGCTGGGGGAGAGGGGTCACTAAGGGACGGTGTGAGGGAGCTGGGTTGTCGTCAGTGGGGATACAGTCAGTGACACAGGTTGCTGGGGGAGAGCGGTCGCTGAGGGATGGTGTGTGGGAGCTGGGTTATCATCAGTGGGGATACAGTCAATGACAAAGGGTGCTGGGGGACAGGGGTCACTGAGGGACAGTGTGAGGGAGCTGGCTTATCGTCAGTGGGGTTACAATAAGTGACACAGGAGCTGGGGGAGAGGGATCACTGAGGGACGGTGTGAGGGAGCTGGGTAATCGTCAGTGGGGATACAGTCAGTGACACAGGGTGTTGGGGGAGAGGGGTCACTGAGGGACAGTGTGAGGGAGCTGGCTTATCGTCAGTGGGGTTACAATAAGTGACACAGGAGCTGGGGGAGAGGGATCACTGAGGGACGGTGTGAGGGAGCTGGGTAATCGTCAGTGGGGATACAGTCAGTGACACAGGGTGTTGGGGGAGAGGGGTCACTGAGGGACAGTGTGAGGGAGCTGGCTTATCGTCAGTGGGGTTACAATAAGTGACACAGGAGCTGGGGGAGAGGGATCACTGAGGGACGGTGTGAGGGAGCTGGGTAATCGTCAGTGGGGATACAGTCAGTGACACAGGGTGCTGGGGGAGAGGGGTCACTGAGGTACGGTGTGAGGGAGCTGGGTTATCGCCAGTGGGGATACAGTCTGTAACACAGTGTTCCGGGGAGAGGGGTCAATGAGGGATGGTGTGAGGGAGCTGGGTTATCGTCAGTTGGGATACAGTTAGTGACACCGGGTGCTGGGGGAGAAGGGTCACTAAGGGACGGTGTGAGGGAGCTGGGTTGTTGTCAGTGGGGATACAGTCAGTGATACAGGGTGCTGGGGGAAAGGAGTCACTGAGGGACGGTGTGAGGGAGCTGGGTTATCATCAGTGGGGATACAGTCAGTGACACAGGGTGCTGGGGGAGAGGGGTCACTGAGGTACGGTGTGAGGGAGCTGGGTTATCGCCAGTGGGGATACAGTCTGTAACACAGTGTGCCGGGGAGAGGGGTCAATGAGGGATGGTGTGAGGGAGCTGGGTTATCGTCAGTTGGGATACAGTTAGTGACACCGGGTGCTGGGGGAGAGGGGTCACTAAGGGACGGTGTGAGGGAGCTGGGTTGTTGTCAGTGGGGATACAGTCAGTGATACAGGGTGCTGGGGGAAAGGAGTCACTGAGGGACGGTGTGAGGGAGCTGGGTTAACATCAGTGGGGATACAGTCAGTGACACAGGGTGCTGGGGGAGAGGGGTCACTGAGGGACGGTGTGTGGGAGCTGGGTTATCGTCAGTGGGGATACAGTCAGTGACACAGGGTGCTGGGGGAGAGGGGTCACTGAGGGACGGTGTGTGGGAGCTGGGTTATCGTCAGTGGGGATACAGTCAGTGACACAGGGTGCTGGGGGAGAGGGGTCACTGAGGGACGGTGTGAGGGAGCTGGGTTAACGTCAGTGGGGATACAGTCAGTGACACAGGGTGCTGGGGGAGAGGGGTCACTGAGGGACGGTGTGAGGGAGCTGGGTTAACGTCAGTGAGGATACAGTCAGTGACACAGGGTGCTGGGGGAGAGGGGTCACGGAGGGACGGTGTGAGGGAGCTGGGTTTTCGTCAGTGGGGATACAGTCAGTGACACAGTGTGCTGGGGGAGAGGGGTCACGGAGGGACGGTGTGAGGGAGCTGGGTTTTCGTCAGTGGGGATACAGTCAGTGACACAGTGTGCTGGGGGAGAGTGACGGCGTGACGGACGGTGTTGGGGAGCTGGGTTATCGTTGGTACCGTAGTGAAAACGGTCAGGCACGGGAGGCCGTGAGGAAGGTGAGACGCTGACCTTTTTGCCGAGGAAGGCATTGTAACATCCACTGCAGAACTCGTGCTGACACTGAGAGCAGGTGAAGTGCATGCAGCCCCCTCGAGCCAGTGCGTAGCGGAACTTGCATTTGGGACAGTCTTTCCAGAGAGAGAGAGAGAGAGGTGGGGGGGGAGGGAGGGGGGGGTTGGGGCAGGGAGAGCGTGTGGGGGGGTTGGGGCAGGGAGAGAGGGTGGGGGAGGGTGAGGGAGGGTGGGGGCAGGGAGAGGAATGGTGTGGGAGGGAGAGGGGTGACAGGTGTGGGAATTGGTTAGGGAGGGGCAAACAAAGAAGATGGGAGCAGTGGGAGGGAGCGAGAGGGCCACGTGGGGGCAGAGGAAGGGAGTGAAGGGGTGGAGGGAGGGAGCGAGGGAGCAGAGGGAAGGAGTGAGGGAGCAGAGGGTGGGAGTGTGGGGCATGTGGGGGCAGAGGGAGGGAGTGAAGGGGCAGAGGGAAGGAGCGATGGAGCAGAGGGAGGGAGGGTGGGGCATGTGGGGGCAGAGGGAGGGAGTGAAGGGGCAGAGGGAAGGAGCGATGGAGCAGAGGGAGGGAGGGTGGGGCATGTGGGGGCAGAGGGAGGAAGCGAGGGGGCAGAGTCAGGGAGCAGAGGGAGGGAGCGAGAGAGCAGGGAGGGAGGGAGGGAGCGTGGAGCACGTGGGGGCAGAGGGAGGGAGCGAGAGGGCCACGTGGGGCCAGAGGGAGGGAGTGAAGGGGTGGAGGGAGGGAGCGAGAGGGCCACGTGGGGCCAGGGGGAGGGAGTGAAGGGGTGGAGGGAGGAAGCGAGGGAGCAGAGGGAAGGAGTGAGGGAGCAGAGAGTGGGAGCGTGGGGCATGTGGGGGCAGAGGGAGGTAGTGAAGGGGCAGAGGGAAGGAGCGATGGAGCAGAGGGAGGGAGGGTGGGGCATGTGGGGGCAGAGGGAGGGAGCGAGGGGGCAGAGTCAGGGAGCAGAGGGAGGGAGCGAGAGAGCAGGGAGGGAGGGAGGGAGCGTGGAGCACGTGGGGGCAGAGGGAGGGAGCGAGAGGGCCACGTGGGGCCAGAGGGAGGGAGTGAAGGGGTGGAGGGAGGGAGCGAGAGGGCCATGTGGGGCCAGGGGGAGGGAGTGAAGGGGTGGAGGGAGGAAGCGAGGGAGCAGAGGGAAGGAGTGAGGGAGCAGAGAGTGGGAGCGTGGGGCATGTGGGGGCAGAGGGAGGTAGTGAAGGGGCAGAGGGAAGGAGCGATGGAGCAGAGGGAGGGAGGGTGGGGCATGTGGGGGCAGAGGGAGGGAGCGAGGGGGCAGAGTCAGGGAGCAGAGGGAGGGAGCGAGAGAGCAGGGAGGGAGGGAGGGAGCGTGGAGCACGTGGGGGCAGAGGGAGGGAGCGAGAGGGCCACGTGGGGCCAGAGGGAGGGAGTGAAGGGGTGGAGGGAGGGAGCGAGAGGGCCACGTGGGGCCAGGGGGAGGGAGTGAAGGGGTGGAGGGAGGAAGCGAGGGAGCAGAGGGAAGGAGTGAGGGAGCAGAGAGTGGGAGCGTGGGGCATGTGGGGGCAGAGGGAGGTAGTGAAGGGGCAGAGGGAGGGAGCGTGGGGCAGAGGGAGGGAGCGAGGGGGCAGAGTCAGGGAGCAGAGGGAGGGAGCGAGAGCGCAGGAAGGGAGGGAGGAAGCGAGGGAGCAGGGGAAAGGAGTGAGGGAGCAGAGGGTGGGAGCGTGGGGCATGTGGGGGCAGAGGGAGGGAGTGAAGGAGCAGAGGAAGGGAGTGAAGGGGCAGAGGGAGGGAGCGAGGGGGCAGAGTCAGGGAGCAGAGGGAGTGAGCGAGAGAGCAGGGAGGGAGGGTGGGAGCGTGGGGCATGTGGGGGCAGAGGGAGGGAGTGAAGGAGCAGAGGAAGGGAGTGAAGGGGCAGAGGAAGGGAGCGAGGGGGCAGAGTCAGGGAGCAGAGGGAGTGAGCGAGAGAGCAGGGAGGGAGGGTGGGAGCGTGGGGCATGTGGGGGCAGAGGGAGGGAGTGAAGGAGCAGAGGAAGGGAGTGAAGGGGCAGAGGGAGGGAGCGAGGGGGCAGAGTCAGGGAGCAGAGGGAGGGAGCGAGAGAGCAGGGAGGGAGGGTGGGAGCGTGGGGCATGTGGGGGCAGAGGGAGGGAGCATGGTGGTACAAAGGGATTACGGGTAAACAGGAGGATGGAGTGGGATGGAGAGTGGGAGGGTGAGGTGGGTTTTGGTGAGAAGGGAGGGAGGGGTGGGTGAGGGTGCAGGTGCATGGGAGGGGTGGGGGGAGAAAGGAAGAAAGGAAACAAGTTAATTGATCATCTAGCAGACTGAGGGTTGTCCTCCCAGCGACACACCCCCACTCCCCAGGACAAGACGACTCCTTCCCCACACTCACCAATGCCATTCTCCTTCAGGTAGGCGGCCAGCCCCTGGGCCTGGTACTCCGGGTCGTTCTCCCGTTTCCAGCTCTGGAATTCTTCGCAGCTGATCCCCTGGTGCTGTGGCTCCCACTGGCCACGGGATGGGACAGAGCACGGAGTCAGAGCATGACATGTGAGGGAGGCAATGGGGAGGGGGAGTGGAGTTAGAGGGTGGGGGGGAGTGTGAGGGGGAGAAGGGATAGAGGTAGAGGGTGTAGACCGAGATGGGGGGGAGAGTGAGGGTAGACGAGTGGGGGGTAGCGAGGGAGTGTTTGGGGGTGTGAGAGAGGGGACCGAAGTGTGGGGGGAGTGCAGGATAGCAAATGTGGGAGTTAGCGAGTGAGGGGCAGTGAAGGGGGTAGCGGGGGGGGTTTAGTGAGGGGCTGTTTGGGGGAGTGAGGTGTGAGGGTGAGTGGAGGATAGCAAGCGTGGGGGTAGTGAGTGTGGGGGTTAGTGAGGGGTGTTAGCAAGGGGGGGGTTAGTGAGAGATGGTGAGTGAGCGAGGGGAAGTGACGGTTGTGTGAGGTGGGGAGTGACGGTTGAGCGAGGGGGGGGTGACGGTTGAGCGAGGGGGGAGTGACGGTTGAGTGAGGGAGAGGAGTGACGGTTGAGCGAGGGGGGAGCGGCGGTTGAGCGAGGGAGAGGAGTGATGGTGAGCGAGGGGGGGAGTGACGGTTGAGCGAGGGGGGAGTGACGGTTGAGCGAGGGGGGGAGTGATGGTTGAGCGAGGGGGGAGTGAGGGTTGAGCGAGGGAGAGGAGTGACGGTTGAGCGAGGGGGGAGTGACGGTTGAGCGAGGTGGGGGGTGAGGGTTGAGCGAGGGAGAGGAGTGATGGTGAGCGAGGAGGGAGTGAGGGTTGAGCGAGGGAGAGGAGTGACGGTTGAGCGAGGGGGGAGTGACGGTTGAGCGAGGTGGGAGTGACGGTTGAGCGAGGGGGGATTGACGGTTGAGCGAGGGGGGAGTGATGGTGAGCGAGGGGGGAGTGACGGTTGAGCGAGGGAGAGGAGTGACGGTTGAGCGAGGGGGGAGTGACGGTTGAGCGAGGTGAGGAGTGACGGTTGAGCGAGGGAGAGGAGTGACGGTTGAGCGAGGGGGGAGTGACGGTTGAGCGAGGGAGGAGTGACGGTTGAGCGAGGTCGGATGTGACGGTTGAGCGAGGTGGGGGGTGACGGTTGAGCGAGGGAGAGGAGTGACGGTTGAGCGAGGGGGGAGTGACGGTTGAGCGAGGGAGAGGAGTGATGGTGAGCGAGGGGGGGAGTGACGGTTGAGCGAGGGGGGGAGTGACGGTTGAGCGAGGGGGGAGTGACGGTTGAGCGAGGGGGGAGTGACGGTTGAGCGAGGTCGGATGTGACGGTTGAGCGAGGGGGGAGTGACGGTTGAGCGAGGGGGAGTGACGGTTGAGCGAGGAGGAGTGACGGTTGAGCGAGGTGGGGAGTGACGGTTGAGCGAGGGGGGAGTGACGGTTGAGCGAGGGGGGAGTGACGGTTGAGCGAGGGGGGGAGTGATGGTTGAGCGAGGGGGGAGTGAGGGTTGAGCGAGGGGGGAGTGACGGTTGAGCGAGGGGGGAGTGACGGTTGAGCGAGGGAGAGGAGTGACGGTTGAGCGAGGGGGGTGTGACGGTTGAGCGAGCGAGAGGAGTGACGGTTGAGCGAGGGGGGAGTGACGGTTGAGCGAGGGGGGAGTGACGGTTGAGCGAGGGAGAGGAGTGACGGTTGAGCGAGGGGGGAGTGACGGTTGAGCGAGGGGGGAGTGACGGTTGAGCGAGGGGGGGAGTGATGGTTGAGCGAGGGGGGAGTGAGGGTTGAGCGAGGGGGGAGTGACGGTTGAGCGAGGGGGGCAGTGACGGTTGAGCGAGGGGGTGTGACCGTTGAGCGAGGTGGGGAGTGACGGTTGAGCGAGGGGGGAGTGACGGTTTAGCGAGGGGGGAGTGACGGTTGAGCGAGGGGGGAGTGACGGTTGAGCGAGGTGAGGAGTGACGGTTGAGCGAGGGGGGAGTGACGGTTGCCCGAGGGGGGAGTGACGGTTGAGCGAGGGGGGAGTGACGGTTGAGCGAGGGAGAGGAGTGACGGTTGAGCGAGGGGGGAGTGACGGTTGAGCGAGGTGAGGAGTGACGGTTGAGCGAGGGGGGAGTGACGGTTGCCCGAGGGGGGAGTGAGGGTTGAGCGAGGGGGGAGTGACGGTTGAGCGAGGGGGGAGTGACGGTTGAGCGAGCGAGAGGAGTGACGGTTGAGCGAGGGGGGAGTGACGGTTGAGCGAGGGGGGAGTGACGGTTGAGCGAGGGAGAGGAGTGACGGTTGAGCGAGGGGGGAGTGACGGTTGAGCGAGGGGGGAGTGACGGTTGAGCGAGGGGGAGTGACGGTTGAGCGAGGAGGACTGACGGTTGAGCGAGGTGGGGAGTGACGGTTGAGCGAGGGGGGAGTGACGGTTGAGCGAGGGGGGAGTGACGGTTGAGCGAGGGGGGGAGTGATGGTTGAGCGAGGGGGGAGTGAGGGTTGAGCGAGGGGGGAGTGACGGTTGAGCGAGGGGGGAGTGAGGGTTGAGCGAGGGAAAGGAGTGACGGTTGAGCGAGGGGGGTGTGACGGTTGAGCGAGCGAGAGGAGTGACGGTTGAGCGAGGGGGGAGTGACGGTTGAGCGAGGGGGGAGTGACGGTTGAGCGAGGGAGAGGAGTGACGGTTGAGCGAGGGGGGAGTGACGGTTGAGCGAGGGGGGAGTGACGGTTGAGCGGGGGGGGAGTGATGGTTGAGCGAGGGGGGAGTGAGGGTTGAGCGAGGGGGGAGTGACGGTTGAGCGAGCGAGAGGAGTGACGGTTGAGCGAGGGGGGAGTGACGGTTGAGCGAGGGGGTGTGACCGTTGAGCGAGGTGGGGAGTGACGGTTGAGCGAGGGGGGAGTGACGGTTTAGCGAGGGGGGAGTGACGGTTGAGCGAGGGGGGAGTGACGGTTGAGCGAGGTGAGGAGTGACGGTTGAGCGAGGGGGGAGTGACGGTTGCCCGAGGGGGGAGTGACGGTTGAGCGAGGGGGGAGTGACGGTTGAGCGAGGGAGAGGAGTGACGGTTGAGCGAGGGGGGAGTGACGGTTGAGCGAGGTGAGGAGTGACGGTTGAGCGAGGGGGGAGTGACGGTTGCCCGAGGGGGGAGTGAGGGTTGAGCGAGGGGGGAGTGACGGTTGAGCGAGGGGGGAGTGACGGTTGAGCGAGCGAGAGGAGTGACGGTTGAGCGAGGGGGGAGTGACGGTTGAGCGAGGGGGTGTGACCGTTGAGCGAGGTGGGGAGTGACGGTTGAGCGAGGGGGGAGTGACGGTTTAGCGAGGGGGGAGTGACGGTTGAGCGAGGGGGGAGTGACGGTTGAGCGAGGTGAGGAGTGACGGTTGAGCGAGGGGGGAGTGACGGTTGCCCGAGGGGGGAGTGACGGTTGAGCGAGGGGGGAGTGACGGTTGAGCGAGGGAGAGGAGTGACGGTTGAGCGAGGGGGGAGTGACGGTTGAGCGAGGTGAGGAGTGACGGTTGAGCGAGGGGGGAGTGACGGTTGCCCGAGGGGGGAGTGAGGGTTGAGCGAGGGGGGAGTGACGGTTGAGCGAGGGGGGAGTGACGGTTGAGCGAGGGGGGAGTGACGGTTGAGCGAGGGACAGCAGTGACGGTTGAGCGTGGGGGAGTGACGGTTGAGCGAGGTGGGAGTGATGGTTGAGCGAGGGAGAGGAGTGACGGTTGCCCGAGGGGGGAGTGACGGTTGAGCGAGGGGGGAGTGATGGTTGAGCGAGGGGGGAGTGACGGTTGAGCGAGGGGGTAGTGACGGTTGAGCGAGGGGGGATGTGACGGTTGAGCGAGGGACAGGAGTGACGGTTGAGCGAGGGGGGAGTGACGGTTGAGCGAGGGAGAGGAGTGACGGTTGAGCGAGGGGGGAGCGACGGTTGAGCGAGGGGGGATGTGACGGTTGAGCGAGGGACAGGAGTGACGGTTGAGCGAGGGGGGAGTGACGGTTGAGCGAGGGAGAGGAGTGACGGTTGAGCGAGGGGGGAGCGACGGTTGAGCGAGGGAGGGAGTGACGGTTGAGCGAGGGGGGAGTGACGGTTGAGCGAGGGGGGGAGTGACGGTTGAGCGAGGGGGGAGTGAGGGTTGAGCGAGGGGGGAGTGACGGTTGAGCGAGGGGGGAGTGACGGTTGAGCGAGGGAGAGGAGTGACGGTTGAGCGAGGGGGGTGTGACGGTTGAGCGAGCGAGAGGAGTGACGGTTGAGCGAGGGGGGAGTGACGGTTGAGCGAGGGGGGGAGTGACGGTTGAGCGAGGGAGAGGAGTGACGGTTGAGCGAGGGGGGAGTGACGGTTGAGCGAGGGGGGGAGTGATGGTTGAGCGAGGGGGGAGTGAGGGTTGAGCGAGGGGGGAGTGACGGTTGAGCGAGCGAGAGGAGTGACGGTTGAGCGAGGGGGGAGTGACGGTTGAGCGAGGGAGGAGTGACGGTTGAGCGAGGGGGTGTGACCGTTGAGCGAGGTGGGGAGTGACGGTTGAGCGAGGGGGGAGTGACGGTTTAGCGAGGGGGGAGTGACGGTTGAGCGAGGGGGGAGTGACGGTTGAGCGAGGTGAGGAGTGACGGTTGAGCGAGGGGGGAGTGACGGTTGCCCGAGGGGGGAGTGACGGTTGAGCGAGGGGGGAGTGACGGTTGAGCGAGGGAGAGGAGTGACGGTTGAGCGAGGGGGGAGTGACGGTTGAGCGAGGTGAGGAGTGACGGTTGAGCGAGGGGGGAGTGACGGTTGCCCGAGGGGGGAGTGAGGGTTGAGCGAGGGGGGAGTGACGGTTGAGCGAGGGGGGAGTGACGGTTGAGCGAGCGAGAGGAGTGACGGTTGAGCGAGGGGGGAGTGACGGTTGAGCGAGGGGGGAGTGACGGTTGAGCGAGGGAGAGGAGTGACGGTTGAGCGAGGGGGGAGTGACGGTTGAGCGAGGGGGGAGTGACGGTTGAGCGAGGGGGAGTGACGGTTGAGCGAGGAGGACTGACGGTTGAGCGAGGTGGGGAGTGACGGTTGAGCGAGGGGGGAGTGACGGTTGAGCGAGGGGGGAGTGACGGTTGAGCGAGGTGAGGAGTGACGGTTGAGCGAGGGGGGAGTGACGGTTGCCCGAGGGGGGAGTGACGGTTGAGCGAGGGGGAAGTGACGGTTGAGCGAGGGAGAGGAGTGACGGTTGAGCGAGGGGGGAGTGACGGTTGAGCGAGGTGAGGAGTGACGGTTGAGCGAGGGGGGAGTGACGGTTGCCCGAGGGGGGAGTGAGGGTTGAGCGAGGGGGGAGTGACGGTTGAGCGAGGGGGGAGTGACGGTTGAGCGAGGGGGGAGTGACGGTTGAGCGAGGGACAGCAGTGACGGTTGAGCGTGGGGGAGTGACGGTTGAGCGAGGTGGGAGTGATGGTTGAGCGAGGGAGAGGAGTGACGGTTGCCCGAGGGGGGAGTGACGGTTGAGCGAGGGGGGATGTGACGGTTGAGCGAGGGACAGGAGTGACGGTTGAGCGAGGGGGGAGTGACGGTTGAGCGAGGGGGGGAGTGACGGTTGAGCGAGGGGGGATGTGACGGTTGAGCGAGGGACAGGAGTGACGGTTGAGCGAGGGGGGAGTGACGGTTGAGCGAGGGAGAGGAGTGACGGTTGAGCGAGGGGGGAGCGACGGTTGAGCGAGGGAGGGAGTGACGGTTGAGCGAGGGGGGAGCGACGGTTGAGCGAGGGGGGAGTGATGGTTGAGCGAGGGAGAGGAGTGACGGTTGCCCGAGGGGGGAGTGACGGTTGAGCGAGGGGGGATGTGACGGTTGAGCGAGGGACAGGAGTGACGGTTGAGCGAGGGGGGAGTGACGGTTGAGCGAGGGGGGAGTGACGGTTGAGCGAGGGGGGATGTGACGGTTGAGCGAGGGACAGGAGTGACGGTTGAGCGAGGGGGGAGTGACGGTTGAGCGAGGGAGAGGAGTGACGGTTGAGCGAGGGGGGAGCGACGGTTGAGCGAGGGAGGGAGTGACGGTTGAGCGAGGGGGGAGCGACGGTTGAGCGAGGGGGAAGTGAAGGTTGAGCGAGGGGGGAGTGACGGTTGAGCGAGGGACAGGAATGACGGTTGAGCGAGGTGAGGAGTGACGGTTGAGCAAGGGGGGGAGTGACGGTTGAGCGAGGGGGGGGAGTGACGGTTGAGCGAGGTGAAGAGTGACGGTTGAGCGAGGGGGGAGTGACGGTTGAGCGAGGGGGGAGTGACGGTTGAGTGAGGTGGGGAGTGACGGTTGAGCGAGGGGGAGTGACGGTTGAGCGAGGGGGTAGTGAGGGTTGAGCGAGGGACAGGAATGACGGTTGAGCGAGGTGGGATGTGACGGTTGAGCGAGGTGGGATGTGACGGTTGAGCGAGGGAGAGGAGTGACGGTTGAGCGAGGGAGAGGAGTGACGGTTGAGCGAGGGAGAGGGGTGACAGTTGAGCGAGGTGGGATGTGATGGTTGAGCGAGGGAGAGGAGTGACGGTTGCCCGAGGGGGGAGTGACGGTTGAGCGAGGGGGGGGAGTGACGGTTGAGCGAGGGAGAGGAGTGACGGTTGCCCGAGGGGGGAGTGACGGTTGAGCGAGGGGGGATGTGACGGTTGAGCGAGGTGGGATGTGACGGTTGAGCGAGGGGGAGTGACGGTTGAGCGAGGTGGGATGTGACGGTTGAGCGAGGGAGAGGGGTGACAGTTGAGCGAGGGAGGAGTGACGGTTGCCCGAGGGGGGAGTGACGGTTGAGCGAGGGGGGAGTGACGGTTGAGCGAGGGGGGAGTGACGGTTGAGCGAGGTGGGATGTGACGGTTGAGCGAGGGAGAGGAGTGACGGTTGCCCGAGGGGGGAGTGACGGTTGAGCGAGGGAGAGGGGTGACAGTTGAGCGAGGTGGGATGTGATGGTTGAGCGAGGGAGAGGAGTGACGGTTGCCCGAGGGGGGAGTGACGGTTGAGCGAGGGGGGAGTGACGGTTGAGCGAGGGAGAGGAGTGACGGTTGCCCGAGGGGGGAGTGACGGTTGAGCGAGGGGGGAGTGACGGTTGAGCGAGGTGGGATGTGACGGTTGAGCGAGGGAGAGGAGTGGACGGTTGCCCGAGGGGGAGTGACGGTTGAGCGAGGGGGGAGTGACGGTTGAGCGAGGGAGAGGAGTGACGGTTGCCCGAGGGGGGAGTGACGGTTGAGCGAGGGGGGAGTGACGGTTGAGCGAGGTGGGATGTGACGGTTGAGCGAGGGAGAGGAGTGACGGTTGCCCGAGGGGGGAGTGACGGTTGAGCGAGGGAGAGGGTTGACGGTTGAGCGAGGTGGGATGTGACGGTTGAGCGAGGGAGAGGAGTGACGGTTGAGCGAGGTGGGATGTGACGGTTGAGCGAGGGAGAGGAGTGACGGTTGCCCGAGGGGGGAGTGACGGTTGAGCGAAGGGGGGAGCGACGGTTGAGCGAGGTGGGATGTGACGGTTGAGCGAGGGAGAGGAGTGACGGTTGCCCGAGGGGGGAGTGACGGTTGAGCGAAGGGGGGAGCGACGGTTGAGCGAGGTGAGGGTGCAATTCGGGCCCCACTCACCGGTCTTTTGCACTCCACACAGAAGCTGCCCTGACACTGAGGACAGGTCACTTGCTTCTGGTTCCCGTCATAGATGAAGCCATTGGAGCACTGGGAGAGGGGAGAGCGGTATGTGAGGGGGTGATCAACCAGTTAACACCCTTCACCCTTTCCCCAACCCATTCCCCCGACTCTCAGCAGTTTCCCTCACCCTTGACAGTCACCCTCCCTCTCCCAGCCCCTTGCAGATCATTCTCGCAGAGAAACAGCCGGAGATCATTGTTCGCACTGGTGAAGATAAGCAACACACAAAACAATGGAGGAACTGAGCATCGATGAATGGAAATAAACAGTCTTTGTTTCAGCTTGAATCCCTGCTGGTTCTGATTTCTGCCCCTCTTCCTTTAGTCAGATGATGAAATGTCTCCCTATCCTGATGAATGGTTGTCCTGTCCAGGTGAAGGGACTTCCTGTCCTGATTAAAAGTCTCAACCCAAAATGTCGACTGTTCGTTTCCATTCATATGTTCTGCTTGACCCAGCAAAATTCCTCCAACATTTTGCATCCGTTGCTCCATATTGCCAGTGTCCACAAGATAAATTGTGACTTGGTTAAAAACAACAACTGAGCCAGAAGAAGGGCCATGGCCCATCGGGGAGCTGTGTTAGACATTTCCAAGCAGCTTCTCTGGGGTTTGCTGTGCTCCAGATCATTCCGCATGCCAGGTTCTGTCCAGGTCAGAGATGGAAGGAGAGACTTGGGTGGCACAGTATCGTAACGGTCAGCATAACGCTTTACAGTACCAGTGACCTGGGTTCAAATCCCACCACTACCTGAAGAAGCTTGTATGTTCTCCCTGTGACCATGTGGGTTTCCTCCACCTGCTCCGGTTTCCTCCCACAGTTCAAAGACACCCAGGTTAGGGTTAGTGAGTTGTGGGCAAGCTATGTTGGCGCTGGAAGTGTGGTGATATTACGGGCAGCCCACCACAATCCTCCCTGATTCGATTTGACGCCAACAAAGCGCTCCTCTGTATGTTTGAAAGGACGTGACAAATAAAGTGCGACTTTAATCTTTAATCTCAGGGGGTGGATTGGCTGCGAGGACATGGACGTTGTAGCCGTAACAAAATCGTGGCCGAGAGGAGGGCAGGACTGGCAGCTCAATATCCCAGGGCGCAGGGGTTACAGGCATGACACAGGTACAGGTGAGAGAGAGCTGTGCTGCCTTTTTGACAAGGAAAGACGTAACAGTGCTGAGAGATGATCTTCTGGAGGGAATCGCCCAGTGAGGCCAAATGGGCCGAACTTGGAACCAAGAAGTGGGGATCTTCTGATGGGGCTATATTATAAACAGTACGGCAAAGGAACGGCCATTCGGCCCACAATGTTGTGCTGAACCAGATAAAAAGCAAATCAAAAACACCCAAACACTCGTCCCTCCCACGTACACAACGTCCATATCCCCCTATATCCCTCACATCCATGTGCTCATCCAATCACCTCCGATGTATTTGCTCTACCACACCAGGCATCCACTACTCTCTGAGGGAAAACTTACCCTCCCATCTGCCTTCGAACCCACCCCATCTCACCTTCAACGTATGCCCTCTGGGAAACAGATACTCCCTGTCCACTCTGTCTATGTCTCTCACAATCTTGTAAGCCTCGACTGGATCAGATCTGAGAATCTGCAACAGTCAATGGGAACTCGAGGGGCAGGGGGCATTCAGAATTCAGAGTCAGGTTTAATATCACCAGCACACGCAGTGAAACTTGCTGTTACTCAACAGTGGTATATTACAATACATAATAAAAACTGTAAGTCTATAATATTACAACAAAGTTAAATTAAAAAAGTAGTGAGGCAGTGATCAAGGGTTCTTTGTCCATTCAGAAATCAGCTGGCACAGGGGAAGGAGCTGCCCTCGAATCGCTGAGTGTGAGCCTTCAATTGCTCCCGGTTGTTAAGAACAGCTGGGTTGTATCAGTGGGGGATTTTAATTTCTGAGCTACTCATCATGTTGAGGGTCTGGGTGAGGTGGAATTTGTGAGGTGTTTCCAGGAAAGTTTCTTGACTCAATGCACTGAAGAGGGTGCGATATTGGACCCTGCTCCTGGGGAATAAGGTAGGGAAAGAGGTAACAGAGGCTGTCGGTGAGCTAGTTTTCACCTGAGGCCTCCGTCGGTCAGGGGTCGACCACAGATGTTGTGTCCTTGCCGTCTAGATACGCAAGCCTGGGCAGTACGATATGGAGAACAAGCTGTTGCCCTGTAGCAAATTCCCCCTCTCCACGCAACTGATGAACCCAAAGGGACGGCAGAAACCGATACAGTTTGGCACCAGCAGCGTCGCAGGAGTTGCCAGTCAGCATCGAACTCAATGTAAGACTCCCTAAGAGACTCCAGCTCCAGAATTTTTCCTTGGGGTTTACTCCCGAAGTTTTCCCCATGAGTGGGTATAGCCACAAGGTAGCGGAGGTTTGAAATCAGAGTTTTCCTTCTCCTGGATGAGCTGCTAACACAGCCAACGAGCCCCATCTGCCCAAAGCAACTAGTTTTATGGTGCCAGTAACCCGTCCTTGCCCCCTTTCCTGGTACCGCTGGGCTTAGCAGCCAAGCCACACGTGAAGGCCGGGAGCTGGACTTGGTTGTCAGAGGCTATTTGAGGCGCACGCCATTGGGAGCGTTGTAACAGGTAGTGGGGGCTCATCCCCATTACCAACCCCGGCTGTAACAACCTCATTGTGTCGAAGAGCACAGTCTTCAGAATTCCATCCACTTTCAGGTCGTGATGGAAAAGGATAGCTGAAACTGCAGCTGGGCTCACTTTGAGGGGATTGGGGCAGAATCCAGCAGAGTCTGACTGAGGGAACAAACAGCAAGGGGGAGGCTGTGATAGCAGGATGTTGAAGGGTAAACCTGGCAAGGCCAGGGAACCCCGGTTGATGAGAGACAGAGGCTCTCGTCAGCAAAAAGAAGGAAGCATAGCTTGGGTTTAGGAGGTCAGGGATGAGTGAATCATTTGATGATTATAAAAAAGATTAAGGATACTCTTAAGAGGGAAATCAGGAAGGCAAAGAGATAGATCTTGCAGGTAGGGTTAAGGAAATCCTAGAGCTATATAGAAAGGGAGAGAATACATCTCCTTTGAGGTCAGCAGGACTGCCTATGCCGTAGCTGCTGGGGATGGGTGGGATTTTTTTAACAGATAATTTTCCTCTGTTTACTGAAAATAAAATCACGGCTGATCTAGAGATAAGGGAAAGCAGCAGAGGCGTTTTGGAGGACATTTATACTACCAGCAGGAGGGATCTGCAGCCTCACGGTGTATTAAGGTGGGGAAGTCCCAGGTACCTGACTGAGTGCATCCTCAGACATTGTTGGAGGCGAGAGAAGAATTTGCGGAGGCCCGTGGGTAGATGTTTGATTTACCTTTGGCAATCGGGAAAGTTCCAGAAGACAGGACTGTGGCTGATGTCATTCTGTTGCTTAAGGGTAGCGAGGACAAACCAGGGAACTGCAGGCCTGTCAGCCCAACATCAGCAGTAGGGAAGTTACTGAAGGGACAGGATCTACCAGGATTTGGATGGACAATGTCCGATTAGGAGAAATCAACATGGCTTTGTGTATGGGGGAGGGGGCACGCTTGACAAAGTTTCTAGAGTTCTTTGAAGCGGTAAGCAAAAGTGTAAATGAGGGTAAGGCCGTGGATGCTGTCTGTTGGAACCTTAGCAGGGCCTTCACCACAGCAAACTGGTCTAGGACGTTAGATCCCACGGAATCCAGGGAGTGCTGATCCGGTGGATTCAAAATCGGCTCGGAGGCAGGAAGCAGGTGATGGTGATTGAAGGTTGTTCCTCAGAATGGAGGCCAGTCCCGAGTTCCTGGGTATCTGAGGACCTGACCTGGACACAGCATATTGTTGCAACTATAAATCAGGCAAGACAGCAGCTAGATTTCTTTCCCAATTTGAGGAGATTTGGTTTGTCAGCTAAATACTCAAAAGCTTCTACTGATGTATTGTGAAGTGCATGCTGACTGGCTGCATCACCGTCTGGCCTGCGGGCGGAGGGGACTACCGCACCAGATCCAAAGTACGCTGCAGA